>NC_054375.1:40255942-40352735 GCF_017654675.1 Xenopus laevis
GGGGTCTATGTAGGGTAGGAGGTAGGGGATTTTAATAAAAAGGGGTTGGTTGTCCTTTAATATTACATTTCAAAATCTTTTTGTATTCGGAAAGCAAAAGGGCCATTTTTATCAAATATCAAATGGGGTCCTGAAGGTTTTGTTCAAAAGATACTGAAGTCTGACAATATTTACATCACATTTCAATGTGTTACTGGATTCTATGAAAAATGCTATTATGTAAGATAACACTTTATGGTGATAAAGCTCTTTCCACTAAATAACTTTTGGCCCTATTTTTTATTTTATTTTTTTTGAGTTTTTTAAGGTATGGGCAATGAGTCACTGTAAACACTAGTCAGACAGGGTATATGTTCCAGGCATGGGTGAATCATTTTCAGAATTATTACAACGTCAATTTGTTTTCCTTTGGTGTCTCTGTAAATGTATTTTCCCCCGCATGATACAATGTGATTTGGTTTTTGGCCGATTAAATTAAAATATGTGACGGGTCCTGTAAGCATGCCTAATTACTAATACTGTTAAAAACGGACTACAACTCTAGAATTCTTGAAGAGTGTGTACTTTTTAACGTCGATTGTCAAAAAAAAAAACATATGTTTGTTAACAGGGGCCTGTCATTACAGTATAAAACAGTATTTCCCAAGCTGCGTGTCAGCCAGAACTATAAACGTTCTCCACGACTTTCGTAATCATCGCAAAATTCAAATGTTTAACTGTTACAGTATTGCATTGCTTTAAAAGTCCCTCAGGCCGTGTACCCAGCGTTACACATCTGTAACCTATACTCTCTTCTCTGTATGCTTTTTCTCTCTTTTCCTTCATACACTTGGCTGATATGTAGCCTGCGGTTTCAGCTGCTGTTTCTCTATTTGTCCCTGATGGCTCAGCCACACAGATTGGGGAAATTGTGGCTCAGAAGCGGTTGGAAAAATTCTGATCGTGCTCACGTTGAAGTAGAGCTTTGACTACATTTATGCAGTTTTGAACCAGTACCTGCTTTGTAAAAAAAAAACAATTCATATCAAACCCACTAAATTCTTTTGAATTGTGCTGGAGCAATGCTCAAAGGAAGGCTTGGTTAATTATAAATGTACATTGTTGGCAAAGAAAGACTCTATTGAAATGCTTGGCATATAGTTATCTGCAACTAACTGCTGTTGCTCTTCTTCCTGACAGTTTGGATGTATTTATAATTCTAATCAGCAATCTTTTTCATGTTGCAGCTCCCTGGTGTCTTTTAAAATAAATTTCAGGTCCTTATCTGTTATGAAATATAACCATGAATTAAGAGCAGGAGCAGATACCAATAAGTGCCTTATATCGTTACTGGTGCGAGTTAAGCTCCCCATATACTCATGCCGAACGACCGATTTTAGGGAAGTCCGACCAATCCTTTGAAATTATCGTGCGGTTAGTGGGATTCGAACAATCGTACATCTACGATTTTTCGGCCGACATCTGTCAGTAAATTGATCGGCCAGGTCAAAAAATCTTTGTTGGCCCCAGTGCAATCTATCTATGTTTGCAGGGCCAAGCAGGCAGCTCCCCTTTTGTTTCCTGGCAAATTGATCTTTTTAGTTGATGGTCAATTCGTACGATCGTACGATCGTTCCGAGAAATCGGGGGTCTCAACGTTGAGGATCGGATCTTTTTAAATCTAAAGCATCTAATGGCCAGCTTTTACTGGCAGATGCTGTATGCCAAACGAATGTACTGCTGCAAAAACCATTGTAGTTTTTTTGAGGAAACGCGAAGAGAAGCTATTAAAGCTGGTTACAGAGAAGGAGTGAACTGCCTTATTATTTACATTCCTAAACAGAGAGGTGTTTAGCATTGCAAATTCATAATAACTACAAATAACAAATCCAATCACATACAGTGCTTTAACCACAACAGAGTGATGCAAGCAGCTTTCCCAAGGCCCAGAGGCTCCCTACTGAAAACAAAGAAAAACATTTTATTTACTGTCGTGGTGCAGGTACAAAATCAATGTCAAATATTTTACTTTATAATGGCCTTCCCTGTAAAAAAAGAGCCTTCTGGATAACAGGTTGCCAGATTAGGGTCCCCTTAGTTGGTAAGGAAAAGATTCGAGTGATAGCAGATACACCAAAAAACTATCCAGCCTACAATTAATTCCATCCAGGATGTGGGTCCTTAGCAACATAGGATCTTGACAAACTGGCAATCTGGGCAGCTAAGTGGCAAATGAGATTCCAATGTTGATAATGAATAAGTCATGCACCTGGAATGTAAAAATAATTCAAGCCCTTATACCCTTAATGGGCGCTTACCAAGTGCTCTATACAGTGGAAGAATGACCCCCTCCTCCCTTGACTCTATGCCCCTTTAATACAGCTCAATACCTTATTTGCTCTTGATGCTGCTGACTGGCATTGGTTGCTTACAGCCAAGTTTATCATCTACAAGGACTCCAAGGTCCTTTTTCCATAATGGATTTGCCTAGTGCAGTCCCTTTAAGGGTATAAGTGGCTTGAATATTTTTACTCCCAGGTGCATGACTTTTCATTTATCAACATTGAATCTCATTTGCCACTTAGCTGCCAGATTGCAGTTTTGTCAAGATCCTGTTGCAAGGACGCCACATCCTGGATGGAATTAATTGGGCTGATATTTTGTGTCATCTGCAAACACTGATACATTACTTACAATATGGGACCTTAATCTGGAAACCTGTTATCCAGAAGGCTCTTTATTACAGGAAGGCCATTATAAAGTAATAATTGACATTGATTTTTACTGCCAGTACAGTAAAATGTTTCTTTGTTTCAGTAGGGATCCTCTGGGCTTGGGAAGCTGCTTGCATCACCTGTTGTGGTTAAAGCACTGTATGATTGGATTGTTATTGTAGTATTATGAATGCAATGCTATCACCTCTCTGTTTAGGATATGTAAAAATAAGGCAGTTCACTCCCTTTCTCTGTAACCAGCTTTAATAGCTTCTCTTCGGTTTCTCAAAAAAAAAATACAATGGTTTTTTGCAGCAGTACATGTTGCGCATACAGCATCTGCCAGTAAAGCTGGCCATAGATGTTGAAGATTTTTTAAAAGATCCGATCCTCATCGTGAGACCCGATTTTCTCGGAACGAACAATCGTACGAATTGACCATCAACTAAAAAGCCAATTTGCAGGAAAACAAAGGGGAGCTTGCCTGCTTGGCCCTGCAAACATAGATAGATTGCACTGGGGCCAACAAAGATTTTTTGACCTGGCCGATCAATTTACTGACAGATGTCGGCCGAAAAATCGTAGATGTACGATTCGTTCGAATCACCACTAACCGCACGATAATTTCAAAGGATCTGGTCGGAGTTCCCTAAAATCAGTTCGTTCGGCATGAGTATATGGGGAGCTTAACTCGCACCAGTAACGATATAAGGCACTTATTGGTATCTGCTCCTGCTCTTAATTCATGGTTATATTTCATAACAGATAGGACCCTGAAATTTATTTTAATACACACCAGAGAGCTGCAACACGGAAAAAGATTGCTGATTAGAATTATGAATACAGCCAAACTGTCAGGGAAGAAGAGCAACAGCAGTTAGTTGCAGATAACTATATGCCAAGCATTTCAATAGAATCTTTCTTTGCCAACAATGTTACATTTATAATTAACCAAGCCTTCCTTTGAGCATTGCTCCAGCACAATTCAAAAGAATTAGTGGGTTTGATATGAATTGTTTTTTTTTTACAAAGCAGGTACTGGTTCAAAACTGCATAAATGTAGTCAAAGCTCTACTTCAACGTGGGCACGATCAGAATTTTCCAACCGCTTCTGAAGCCACAATTTCCCCAATCTGTGTGGCTGAGGCCATCAGGGACAAATAGAGAAACAGCAGCTGAAACCGCAGGCTACATATCAGCCAAGTGTATGAAGGAAAAGAGAGAAAAAGCATACAGAGAAGAGAGTATAGGTTACAGATGTGTAACGCTGGGTACACGGCCTGAGGGACTTTAAAGCAATGCAATACTGTAACAGTTAAACATTTGAATTTGCGATGATTACGAAAGTCGTGAGAACGTTTATAGTTCTGGCTGACACGCAGCTTGGGAAATACTGTTTATACTGTAAATGACAGGCCCCTGTTAACAAACATATGTTTTATTTTTTTGGACAATCGACGTTAAAAAGTACACACTCTTCAAGAATTCTAGAGTGTAGTCCGTTTTTAACAGTATTAGTAATTAGGCATGCTTACAGGACCCCGTCACATATTTTAATTTAATCGGCCAAAAACCAAATCACATTGTATCATGCGGGGGGAATTAATACATTTACAGAGACACCAAAGGAAAACAAATTGACGTGTAATAATTCTGAAAATGATTCACCCATGCCTGGAACATATACCCTGCTGACTAGTGTTTACAGTGACTCATTGCCATACCTTAAAAAACTCAAAAAAAATAAAATAAAAATAGGGGCCAAAAGTTATTTAGTGGAAAGAGCTTTATCACCATATAAGTGTTTATCTTACATAATTAGCATTTTTCATAGAATCCAGTAACACATTGAAATGTGATGTAAATATTGTCAGACTTCAGTATCTTTTGAACAAAACCTTCAGGATCCCCATTTGATATTTGATAAAAATGGCCCTTTTTGCTTTCCGAATACAAAAAGATTTTGAAATGTAATATTAAAGGACAACCAACCCCTTTTATTAAAATCCCCTACCTCCTACCCTACATAGACCCCCTCCCTGCTCCCCCCAGCCTAGGTGTTACCCTGAGTAAATGCCCCTAACTCTTTACTTACCCCTCGTTGCAGATTCAGGGCATCAGATTTCACGGGTCCCATCTTCTTCTCTTCGGTAATCTTCAGGAAGAGAATGGCGTGTCTGTGCGCATGTGCAGTTGGCACAATCTGCCGGCCCAGAACAACTGTGCATGCACTGAAAGCCACAGAAATTGCCAAAGCTCCAGAAGAAAACCCGAATTACCGAAGAGAAGAAAATGGCGCCTGTGAACTCTGATGCCCTGAATCTCCAACGAGGTGTAAGTAGAGAACTAGGGGCATTTACCCAGGGTAACACCTAGGCTGGGGGGGGGGAGCAGGGAGGGGGGTTTATGTAGGGTAGGGGTTGGGGATTTTAATAAAAAGGGTTTGGTTCTCGTTTAACATGCAATATTAACGGCAATTGATGCAGGGTGCTGAGGGAATCCTGGAGCTACCACCACCTTCAAACCAGACAGTAGCTCCAGGATTCCCGACAGTGCTTTTACGTCTATCACCACACTTTAGTTGCACGAAAGAATAGGGCCCCTAGGTCACTTGCGTGCTGAACTCTGGAAAAAACACCAGTGAAAGTGGTGGAAAAAGTTGAAAATGACCCCAACCACACTCTATAGGAGATGGCTTTTCCATAATTCCGAGCTTTTTTGAATCCCATACCTGTAATTCTTTTGGGCTGCATTGTAAGTAGTTACAGTAGTTACTACCTGGTGCTGTAGGTTAGTGGTAGTTTTACTAACATTTGAATTTCATGGCACTCTTGTTGTGTCGTTCCAGCCATTGTTATGACCCACGGCCCAAATCCTTTACACACAGTGGGGGACTTTGTTTTTACAACATTAATTAACATCCCACAATGTTCTACCCCAACTATTAGGGGCAGATTTATCAAGGGTTGAATTTTGAAGTACAAAAAACTTTGAAATTCAACCATCGAATTAAAAAACTTCGAATTCGATATTCGAATTCAAGGTTTTTTCAGCAAATTTGCCAATCCTGCGATCTAATAAAAATCGTTCGATCGAACGATTAAATTGTTTGAATCGAACGATTTTAATTGAACGATTTTTATTCGATGTGTGAAGACTTTAAAAAAGTTTGTAGAAGGTCCCCATAGGCTAACAGCACTTCGGCAGGTTTAATTTGTAAATATTGAAGTCAAAGTTTTTTAAAGAGACAGTACTTCGATTATCGAATGGTCAAATATTTGAACAATTTTTACTTCAAATCGAAGTCGAAGTAAATTCAAAGTCGTAGTATCCTATTCGATGGTCGAAGTATCCAAAAAATGACTTTGAATTTTTTTACTTCGAAAATTCCCTCGAATTTACTTCGACCCTTAGTAAATCTGCCCCTTAAAGTATAACTTAACATAATAACTTACAAATTTCAATACAACATTCCATTCTCTTAATGGTTATTGCATGATAATATGTTGTATAATAATAATCAGGAAGTAGTATATTTTTTGGTGAGAAGCTACACTTCATATTATTATAGTTAGTTTATAACCCACCTACATACTCCTCAGCGCTGTACACATTATTGAGAACAAAAACAGCATGCCGGACTGCAAAGCAACAAATTCAGGAAATGGGGCATTAGCACAACACCTCCGCTATGACTTGTTTATAAATGATCTCAAGGAACAGTTTTCTTTCCACGTGAGAAGGAAAAGTCAAACAAGAAGTATTGAGTTTTTGAAATACTTTAAGGACATTTTTCAGTTTAACAGTTAATAGCAATGCAAAACATAAATGTAAAATAAAGGGAAAAATATTATATTGGTCTACTATACTACTTTTACTACTGTTTTCTGACTTTCCCTACCAATATTGTTCTCTTTCTGAAGAAGCTTTTTTCCCCTCAGTCCATGAACTCAGGAAGACTAGATAGCAAGAATAGATAGCAATTCATATTATTAATGATTCTGCCCTAAAACTCTCACACATTTATCACCAAGGCCTCACATACTTTTAGTCAATCTCCAAACTCATACTAAGGGGCAGATTTATCAAAGGTCGAATTTCGAATTTGTGTAAAGAGAAAGAGTAGGAACTTCCAAAGACAAATCTTCCAGGCAGGCTCGTCAAATCATAAGTAGTTTTATTCCAGTACACAACGATACAGCTTTGCAAAAATTTGAGTAATTCGGGAAAAAACCCTGAAAACTAGAGCAATTGGGGAAAAAGCCCAAAATTGAAGCGATTCGGATTTTCGCTCGATTTTATCTATTTGTTCTGTGATCCGATTAAATAGAGTTCTTTTTTTATTACTAAATGAGCTCAAATCAGGCATGGGAGTCTGATTCCAAACTCATACTAAGGGGCAGATTTAACAAAGGTCAAATTTCGAATTTGTGTAAAGAAAAAAAACAAGCACTTCCAAAGACCAGTTTTCCAGGCAGGCTTGTCAAATCATAAGTAGTTTTATTCCAGAACACAAGGATACAGCCTTGCAAAAACTTGAAAAACTTGAGCAATTCTGGAAAAAAAACCCTGAAAAATTAGAGCAATTGGGGAAAAAGCCAGAAAAAGATTCGGATTTTTCGCTCGATTTTATCTATTTGTTCTGTGATCCGATTAAATAGAGTTTTTTTTATTACTAAATGAGCTAAAATCAGGCATGGGAGTCTGATTCCAAACTCATACTAAGGGGCAGATTTATCAAAGGTCAAATTTCGAATTTGTGTAAAGAAAAAAAACAGGCACTTCCAAAGACCAGTTTCCAGGCAGGCTTGTCAAATCCTAATGGTTTTATTCCAGTACACAATGATACAGCCTTGAAAACTAGAGCAATTGGGGAAAAAGTGATTCGGATTTTCGCTCAATTTTATCTCGTTTTCCGTGATTCGATTTAACAGAGTTTTTTTAATTACTAAATGAGCTAAAATCAGGCATGGGAGTTTGGTCGTGATTCTTTTAAAATAAAATATGAGACAAATTTGGATTTTAGTAAATAACCCCCTTAATGTCTGCACTAACACTCTTATAATAAATATAAATCCTGGCCCCTCCCTCCCCTTGATGTCTTCTAGCAGGATGACATGGAACAAGATGTAAAAGAAGGACACTGTGCCTTGGGAAATGTCCCCAGGAATGTGTTTCTGGTTTATAACAGACCTTGAAACAAGAAAGGAAACCTTTATGTGATATAGTAACAGGAACAACGCACATAAAAGTGTGCCATAATGGTTACCAAAGAGGAACAATTATGACTTTTATTGGACACGGCAGCCTTTAGCTTTGGAATGCAATGTAATTGCCAGCGCATTGTTTCAAACATTGCAACATATTATTGGGGCATTCTTTTGATAAGAGCATCAGTAAATGTGATTGCTTGGCTCTCTGAACACACATGTGCTAAGCATCTGTCCTGAGCCATGGAACACTTCTGCCATAGAGAAAGATAACCTAGCCCCAGAGTTTAACTTGTTTACTAGTCCTCGTGTCCCTGACAGGAAACACTTATGTATATATGTACAGGTCAATCCCTAAGGGACGACAAAGCAACCCAATCCCTTTTAAATCCGGTTAATTATTTACTTGCCAACTGTACTGATATGGAGCTTTATAAAAATGGTTGTTGTTTATTGGACTATTATTGAAAGAGAAACTCTGAGAAATATATAAAATAAACCTTTTGGGCTCATTTATCATGGAGACACTTGACTATAAGAATGGTCACTGCCTCTCTAATTCACATAGTAGCATGGGCAGCAGCATCTGTCTGATAGTTAACATTATCTGCTCTGCTGGTTCAGTCTTCTGAAACAATGTAGAACAGTGCTGTCCAACTGTCGGCTCAAGGTCTGCATCTGGCCCACGTGAAAATCTGGCTGCTGTGACTGGTTACTTTCTGTGAACTTTAAAAGGTATCAGTACTGAGATTGAGGGCTGGACTCCAGATCGACGCCCGCTGATAAAACGCATGCGACAAGTCAGATGGAGACGGATGGATTCGTAGCTGGTAACAGCTACATTACATCCGACACAACACAACTGTCGGATGTCGACGCAGAAAGCAGCATCTTTATCCGACAGTCGGACCGTGTAGTTGTTAACTCTGACTTTTCATTCAGTCCAATTGTATCTCCATGCGTGCGACTCCATCCGACTTGTCGCGTGTGTTTTGTCAATCCAACGAAAAACGCTCGTGGAGTCCAGTCATAATTCTTTCCTACATTGTTCTCAACCCAGACTATAAAAACCTGTATTGTTCACACCTGTAATCACCGCCTGCATTGTTTACACCTGTAAGGCTAGTGCTACATGGGGGTTAAAATCAACCTGTTGAAATAAGGAGGCCGATTTCAGCCCCTAAGCGTGCCGTAGCCTCCTCTTCTTTTTGCATCTGGAACCATTGTGATGGCTCTGGCGTGAACACATGAGTGTGCTTGCATCTGAGCCAACACCAGGCCCGGATTTGCGGCAAGGCCGCATAGGCCCGGGCCTAGGGCGGCAAAAAAATAGGGGCGGCATGCCGCCCAGCCGCATTATGGGGACGCGTGCCCCATTCATTTACAGCAGCTGCGCCGGCGTTTTTTCGCGGGCGCGCTGGGAAGGGGAGGTGTGGTGGGCGCTAGGACCGCGCGGCCGCCTGGTCGGACCGCGCGGCCTAGGGGCGCGCCTCATTTAAATCCGGCGCTGGCCAACACAATAGTTCGTTATGCAAATAGAAGAGCTGTAATTGGCCTCCTTATTTCAACAGGTTGATTTCAGCCCCCCGTGTGGCACTAGACATAGACCCTGCATTGTTCACACCTGCAAGAAGATTGCTTTGTTCACATCTCAGACTGTAAACACATTGTTCATCTGTTAACACCTCTCTACTCTTCCTACCCTATGCTGCTGGTGCAAAGTGAGTCTGGTGGGGTCTGTTCTCTGTGTTTGTTAGTACAGGCATGGAAAACCCGTTATCCAGAAAGTTCCAAATTACGGCACGGCTGTCTCCCATAGAATCTATATTATCCAAATAATCCTTTTTCTCTGTAATAATAAAACAGTAGCTTGTACTTGATCTAAACCAAGATAGAATTAATCATTATTGGAAGCAAAACCAGCCTATTGGGTTTATTTAATATTTACATGATTGTCTAGTAGACTTAAGATATGAAGATTTTTTATCTTGAAAGCCCCAAGTCCCAAGCATTCTGGATAACAGGTCCCATACCTGTTCTGGGAAATAGTTGCTAGTTAGTCCCTAAGGTGTTTTTATGTGCTGGGGGTTGCTGTGTTATCCACAGGGGAGGAGGGGGTATATGGATTTAAGGGTATATCTTAATACAACTTAATAAACTTTTTGTCACGTATGAGTGATGGGTTATATCCCTGCAGTAAGCACCAACCAATTGGTTTTTTGGTGTGCGACCACCATTAATGCAGATATGGTCTAAAAAATTATTGTCAAAACATGGGTGTGGTGTAAAGTGGGTGTGGGTTAAGAACTGGGAGTGGTCAACACAGGCTTTCATTATTGGCACGGTAGGGGCCGCTCCAACCCACAACCCCAAACTGTTCCCACGTAGTCGGGTGCTCTATCCGCAGTGACCCCACTGCCAATATATATCACAGAACCAACAAAGGACGGCACTCTGGTTAAAAGGCAGGTTTATTGCAGAATCCTGCAGATGTACATGGCTTTACGCGTTTCGGGAACCAAATCCCTTAAACCTATGATTCCCGAAACACGTAAGGCCATGTATACCTGCAGGATTCTGCAATAAACCTGCCTTTTAACCGGAGTGCCGTCCTTTGTTGGTTCTTTCATTATTGGCCCTCCACTGTGTAGCCCCAAAAAATTCCGTCCCTTGGCACCACAAAAGTTGGACAGCACTGATATAGATGATTGACAGCCCTGAAAGAGAACTAACTTTTTGTATTGTTTCAAGAATCAGAACCATAAAACAGATTAGAAATAACTGCTTTCAATTACAATTGCATTTACAAGTCGCTCCTTTGCACATTTATGATGCTTGTGCCAACGGGCATAAAGTATCCTGATGAACATAAATGCATCCCGCCTTGAAAAGGATGTATAATTCTCGGAGTAACATGGTAAAGTGCAACAAATGCTAGATCTACTGCACATTAGTAAATAAATTCCAGTGTTTTCCTGCAAAAGGAATGTGCTGCAGCCTTGGAGGTGCATTTTTAATCCAAGATACAAACCCAGAAGAACAAAATCATTATATCTAAATACACCGATGGAGATGCCTGCCTCCATCACTTAAAATAAGAAGTATGTGAGACCAAAAAGGCCACAAAAAGTATAATAATCTGAATTCAACAAAAGAATTTAACTGAACGGTGCCATCACCAACATTTTAATTTTAGCCAATAAGATGTGTCCTTAAACACAGATGCTCCAATGAGGTGCTACGAATCAGAAATGGAACAGTTTCAGAATTACAATTTCATTTTTGCATGCAGTACGCGCTGACCTGTAAGATGAACCCAAACATATTTTTTTTTAAAATCACTTTTCTAGAAAGATGCTTTATTTTATTGAATAAAAATGGATGCAAATTCCACAGTGACACAACAGTATATTCCACTTGCAGTAGGTCAAAAGAAGTTTTAATATATGTTGCCAAAAAAAAACCATACAAATTAGCTTTGAGTGAAGGAGATAATAAGGTGTCACCAATTCGTCAATAAAACCCACATAATAAACATATTATAATCTAAAACATCTGTCTATTTTCATTAAGACGCTTTGTTCATTTTCCCATTTTGAGGAATAAAGTGGCTAATCCTCCATCCAGCTAGAATTTCTTATTTACCTTATCATCTCACGGGCTGTAGCTGGTAAGTACACAAACATAGGCCTTACATCTACATTGGCTTAAATATCTCATGTGCGATTTTAACTTTTCAGCCCTAAAGGATTAAATATTTGCACTTTCAAGTCATTTCTATTACAGATAATATTGCAAGTAAGAATTTCAGATATCAGTAACCACTCAGGGGCAGAGTTAGGAATTGTCTGATGCATTTTTCTAGGTGAAATGTTAATTTTGTTACTGCTGAGTCAACATTTTTAAAATGTATTAATACTTTTCCCAGCATTCTGAAATGTTCCCAACCCTCTGAAAACTTTTCCCACTACAGGCATGGGACCTGTTATCCAGAATGCTCGGGACCGGGGACTTTCTGGATAACAGATCTTTCTGTAATTTGGATCTTCATATCTAAGTCTACTAGAAAATCATGTAAACTTTAAATACACCCAATCAGCTGGTTCTGCTTCCAATAAGGATTAATTATATTTTAGTTTGGATCAAGTACAATATAATGTTTTATTACTACAGAGAAAAAGGAAATCATTTTTAAAAATGTGGATTCTTTGGATGGAATGGAGTCTATGGGAGATGGATTTTCCGTAATTCGGAGCTTTCTGGATAAGGGGTTTCTGAATAAGGGGTCCAATACCTGTGTTTTGAAACTTTTCATGACTAGCCTTTAGAATATATGCCTCATTTGCCATGCATTTCCCCACATCCCCATTCCTTTTTTATGCCATAACTGGGGTTCCCCATCCCTTTTTTTTACCCCTGAGCCACATTCAAATCTAAAAAGAGTGGAGCAACACAAGCATGAAAAATGTTCTTGGTTGGTACACAATAAGGGCTGTGATTGCCTATTTGTTAGCCCCTGGGTGGACTGACAGCCTACAGGAGGATTCGTTTGACAATACACATAGTTTTTATGCAACTAAAACTTGCCTCCAAGCCAGGAAATCAAAAATAATCATCTGCTTTGAGGCCACTGGGAGCAATATCCAAGGGGTTGGTGAGCAACATTTTGCTCGCGAGCCACTGGTTGGGGATAACTACGTCTAACCCGTGATTTTTGGTAAATTAGAAGTTTGCATCATCTGTGATAAAAAATGTGTTGCTTTAAAATAACATGACTTAAAGGGGACCAGTCACCCCCAAAAAAATTCAAAAATCCCATGTTATCAGATCAGTCAAGCAAAATGAACTAAATTACACTGTATAAATTATTTGAATCTTGTTTCCAGTCTGGGAATTCATAATTATAGCAAGCAGGCAGGAGCCATTTTGTGGACACTGTTATTAAGGCAAGCCTTGCATCATCTCAGAATCTTGTTTGTGCACCAGAATGGGGGACCTGATGTCCATCCCCATGCACTGGCTACACAATTAAATGGTAAAGAGAGAGGGGGAATATGTGGAGTGCAGTGACATTTAGGTCACTGAATGGAAAGTGCTGAATGGAAAGTGAAAGTAATTGTCTGCCCCGCCTCTATGCCTAAGGCATAGAGGAGGGGCAGACAATATTTGATTGACAGCTAAGCATGCTTTAATAAAAAATAGAAATTGGATTTCATGTTTAATTTGAATATGACTTTTATTATACAGTTTTTTGGGTCTGGGTGACAGGTCCACTTTAAAGGAATAGTTCAGTGTGAAAATAAAAACTGTGTAAATAGATAGGCTGTGCAAAATAAAAAATGTTTCTAATATAGTTAGTTTGCCAAAAATGTAATATATAAAGGCTGGAGTGAACAGATGTCTAATAAAACAGCCAGAATCCAACTTCCTGCTTTTCAGCTCTCTAACTCTGAGTTAGTCAGCGACTTGAAGGGGGGCCACATGGTACATTTCTGTTCAGTGAGTTTGTAATTGATCCTCAGCATTCAGCTCAGATTCAAAAGCAACAGATATGACCCATGTGCCCCCCCCTCAAGTCTCTGAAGTGGAATCAAAGTCCTGCAAAAGGTACTGGCATTCGTTGTATCCCCAGGCCACTGATCTGGGCTCTCTAATCCATTGATCTCCCTCCTCCTGGTCCATGTAGGGGGTGTGTGGGGGCACCGGGGCCCCTTGGGCAGCAGCCCTGGTGAGCCCTGCACCCACCAGTTTGACCCTGCAGGGATGGGATCCGTTATCTGGAAACCTGTTATCCAGAAAGCTCCTAATTACGGACTCTATTTTATCCAAATAATCCAAATTTTTTAAAATGATTTCATAAATGAATGATCCAAACTAAGATATAATTAAAGCAAAACTACCCTATTGGGTTTATTTCAAGTTTACATGATTTTTTGGTAGACAACGCACGAAGATCCAAATTACAGAAAGATCTGTTATCTGTCTGAAAACCCCAGTTCCCTAGCATTCTGGATAACAGGTCCCATTCCTGTTCTGTAAATTGCTTGTCATGATAAAGCCTGTACATGTGTATTATGTATTGTTGCTCCAATTACCTGTGTTATGCGAGATATATCACACACCATTATGTTGAGTGGAGTTTTATAGAACTGTTAAACACTCAACGTATCACTATCTCTCAGGGCTTTATCAAAACATAGTTCCGAGCTGGACAGACTTTTTGTGTAACTAAGTTTATACAGGGAGTGATGACAGCCGAAACATAGACCTGCCAATCAAATAAGGCCAGTTATGAGTCAAAGATAAGGATAACGGAGTTCCACCTAGAGAAAGGCATATTTTTTATACAGGTATGTGTGACTATTTGGTCCAAATGCATTAAAGTCAATGGGTATCCGCATATTTTGATGCACATCAATTTTTTGACAGATGGTTTGCCGGCGAATTGACACCACAGTTTCGCAAATTCATTTGCTTACGGCGAAACATGCCACAAATTCGTGTCTGGTGAATTTATTTGCCCATCACTAGTTGTAAGTTAAACATAACAATATACATTTGCTCATAAATCAGTATAATATCGTAAGTAATGTTTTCAGTGGAACAGAATACTAACAATGCTTTTATGTAGATGTAGATCATAATGGGACAACCTTACGAAAAGTAGACCCTAATTAGTAAAGTATGGCCACTCCTGATGTACAGAATAATATTCTGAGACAATTTGCAATTGGTTTTCATTGTTTATTATTTCCAATGCCAACGACAATTAAACAGACACCCAGTGACTTTAATGCGCGTCAAATATCGCCGGCGTTGAAATTGTTTGCGGATTTCGTGGCGAAACAGAACAAATTCGTCCATCACTACTATTGTGCATTACACCTTGGGACACTGTTTCTTATTGGCAGCTGTAACACATCACAAATGCTACAAAGCTGTATTGCAATGAATTGGCTCCCTTTATAGAGCTTTCATGGTCAGTAAACCACTGAGATGGAACAGTTTCTTTTCAGTTGATGATATACTGTATTTCACTATGTTACAATTTAGTCAGGACAGGGTCCCTATCTCTGCTACAAATGTGTCTGGTTGCTAGGGTCCAAATTACCCCTAGCAACCATGCATTGATATGAATGAGAGAATATGAGAGGGTGTGACTTTAAAGATGAGTAATAAAAAACAGCAATAACAAGAAGAAGGATAATAATACAAAAACTATAGAAAATAAAAAATGAAGGTTAGTTGAAAAATTGCTGAGAACTGGCCATTCTATAACATTCTAAAAGTTAACTTTAAGGGGAACTATCACGAAAATGAAAAATTAATGTCACCTTCATCCTACCGATATAAGAAACTTTCTAAATACAATCAATTAAAAATTCTGTACCGTTTCTGAAATAATCAAGCTTATCTTCACTATCTCTCTCTCTCGGCATCTGTTTCTCTTCATTCTGTCTTCATTCTGGAGTTGGGTGTCAGATGAATGATCTAATAATATATCTTATATTGTATTAGAGCTCACCAGAAATCCTGTCTCTCTACATGCAGGATTTGTGCAAAAGGCAGTTATTTTGTTAGATTTTGTCTGTACTGGAATCGGTTATTTGAGTGAGCTCTAATTCATCTGCTAGGAAAGGGAAGCCCCCCTATAAGATATATTGGATCTAACTGTCAATGAATATCTGACACCCAACTGCTGCATGAAGACAGAATGAAGAGAAATAGATGCTGAAAGAGGAATAGTGACTATAAACTTGAATATTTCAGAAACAATGCAGAATATTTAATTGATTGTTTTTAGAAAGTTTCTTACTTCTATCTTATATTAAATTTTCATTCAGATTCGGACTGGCCCGGCGGCAAACCGGGAAATAACCCGGTGGGTCCCGACCCTCGTGGGCCCCTGCCGGGCCAGACCCCCTCTCCCGATATCTAAATTTTGGTGAAAAAAAAAAAAGTTTTCGGTGCCGCACGTGCGCGCTGACCGACACAGCTTGTGCATGGCGCATTACAGTAGGGGGCCAGGGGGGCCCTGGACCAGAAGGAACAGGGCCCCCCAGTCCGACCCTGTTTATATTACAGCTAGGGTTGCCACCTGGCCTGTAAAATTGATGGTTGATCCCAATGTTATTAATAGGGAAAAAAGATAAATATATAGAAAGGCCGGTAATTTTTTCCAGAAAAGGTAGCAACCCTAATTACAGCAGTAACATATTAATATACCAATCCAGGCTTAAGTCAGCAGTAATTGAATTCAAACACATTCTTCTCTGATGTCAATGCAGATATGTAAATGCCTAAATCTGACCTGATAGTCTTCTTTCTCTTGCACTTTTCCAGAACACATCCCAAGCTTTGTTGGTGGAAACCCTAATATGCTCACTCAAGGATCTTTTCAGGCGAGTTTTGCCAGTATCAGCCATAGCTGCTGTACAATCCACGGTCAGGTTATCCCATTAGAATCCAACAGCCTGCAAATCCCAGTGCAGTAACCAGTACTATTGTACAGGCTGATCCTTTAGAGACAGAGAACTTCTGGCTTGGAGAAAAAAAAACCCTGTTGTTACACCCCTTTCAGACACATGAACCTCCCTCTAAACTCATTGGGGTCAAGCCAGGCTGGAAAGGAAATAGCCCCGTTGGTTCCCCCCTGCTTTGCTGCATCTGACAGATTTTCTAAACAAATTCATTGGGTTTTCCAATCAGATCTGTGAACATCAGGTCCAGCTCCAATGCCTAACGTCAGCTTAAATGCCAAATGCGCCAGCTTCTCGGTTCTCTTTTGCCATCATTAAAATAACCGTGCCCATAACAAACATCCCGTCTCTCTTTGATTTTACTGCTTCCTTTTTTTTTTTTTTTTTACTGCTGTCAAAAGGAGGAATCGAGACTGTTTTGTATAACAGAAATCAGATATAATTGCATAGGCTACAGCATGTGCTCAGGATACTGAAAAAAAAAAAGAAAAAAGTGCCTGCAGCTTCTTTTTCTCAATATGTAATAAAACAATTAGTACATTTTCTAATGCTGCCCACCTGACCCCCCTCAAGTTCAGTTTCAAATAAATTATATAAAAAAGCAATCTAATTTCTGAAGGGCATGCCGCCCCGGTAATCATATTGTGCATTTGTGAGGATGGAATATGGGGCAGTGGTAACATTTAGAGGAGCAATAATGCAAAGCACATGTCACATAGGAATGCTGCATCCTTGGACATCAAGCTTTTTTTTCTTTTTTACGTTCTCACTATATCAAATAAATCTTGGATGTGGGGAAAATCATTGGAATAACTGAAAAAGAAGAGAGCTGTATAAGATTTATGAATCGGCCGAAAATAACTTAAAGGCAAACTATGCAACTGGCTATACCACAACCTATACATAATATATGAACAGTGGTGTAACTTGATGTTACTGGGCTCTGCATCAAATACATTTTAGGGCCCCCAACATATCCAGACGTTGTCCTTTTTTACAAAGATATGTTGAAATTGCTCATTAATTAGTGCATCATGGGGCCCCCTATACCCCTTTGGGGTTGCAGGGTCTGTTTCCTCTGTAGTTATGCCGCTGTATATGCAATGTTCCTGATGTCGAACGCGTTTGCAAATTAATAAATACATTTTTTCTAACAATATATACAATTGGACTATCACAAAATGGAACACTGCCATTTTAATTACTTGTTTGTTCACATGAAAATAAAGGGCATGCACATTGTCGGACTGGCCCACCGGGATCCCAGGAAAACTCCCGGTGGGCCCAGGTGTCAGAGGGCCCTCCTGCTTCTAACCATTTGGCATATATCATGGTCATTCCCTATTTCTTTTTAGAAAAAAGAGGTTTAATAATGGAATTATAGAGTATAGTATAGTATAGTAGTATATATAGTATAAGTAGATATAAAAGACTTGGAGAATAAAGAGGTTAAGTGAGTAGAGGAGGAATAATAGTTTGGAAAGTGGGCCTAAGGTTTTCTGGTGGGCCCCTGGCATCCCAGTCCAACACTGGGCATGCATAGGAGCAATGGTCAGCTCACCTGGACTGCAGCATCTGCTATATGGTAGCTTTCCCTTAGCCCCTTCTGAAGTTTTAACTTTGCTGCCTGATTGCTTATTTGCATCAGGCAGCCACTGAGTAAGCGGGTGGCCTAAAAGGGGGTTGGGCTATCTGGGTGCACACCGGGACCCTTGCATAGGAGCAAAATGTGGTCTGATGTGGACTTTAAGTAGGGTTGCCACCGGGCCGGTATTTTACCGGCCTGGCCGGTAAAAATGACAGTTGATCCCAATGTTATTAATAGGGAAAAAAGATAAGTATATAGGAAGGCAAATATTTTTTTCCAGAAAAGGTGGCAACCCTAACTGTCAATTCTACCCTTGATAAATCTGCCCCTTAGTGTTACTGCTCCCCCCAATAAATTCAATTGAGAGCCCCAAAACATTGTTAAGTTGACCTACTCTGCCACAATCTATTCAAATTGCTCATTAGTTTGACTTCACTGGGCCCCCTACACTTCTGGGTCCCCTGCCACCGCAGGGTCTGCTTCCTCTGTGGTTATGCCCCTGGTTTAAAGATTGATCAAAAAACAAAAGCATTTCATTAAGAATATATAAATTGTACCTACATTCACATCAAAGACTTTCCTTACAGGAGAGGGAGCTTTCTAAAATAGCACATAACAAGGCAGTATATTTCCTTCCTTAAAAGCAGAGCCAAGCAGTCGCTTTTGTTTCTCTCCCCAATGAAAAATAATATCAAGTCCATAAAGTCCACACTATGGTCTATAGCATAGAGGTCAAAACCAGAGGCCCAACGCCACTAGAATTTTAATCCTTGGCTATGAATCCTATGACATGCCTCCTGATGGCTGGTTCAAGGTCCAGTGTAATGCAAGTACAATTATCAGCTGTCTTATCCATAACCAGTGAAAGAACATTCTCTAGGGATATAACTCACAGGTTTGCAAGGCGATGATGAAAATAAAGCTTATCCTAAAAGCATTTTGGCCCTGATGGGAGACCCACTTGTACTTGAACCTCCAAGATAAATATGTATAAGAATTCTTCAATAAAAATAAATTGTTGGTTCTTCATCATAACATGACTACCAATACAACAAAGGTCTTTTGTTATAAAGAACTTAGCCAGAACTCCATATAAAAACTTGGCTAAGAAAATCTATATAAAGAGCACAATTAGCTAATATAAAGAAGAGGGTAAATAGTTTTTTTTTGCTCCCAAAAGACCAATTGTTTAAGCAGGATGAACCCTCCAATACTCGGGTGCTACCAGTATATATTAAAAGGCAGAGTCACATGCTTACCCTAGGTCAGTTGGAACTGCCAAGTCCATGATGGAAGTGATTAAAAGAGTGCAGCCAACCCTTGTAGTAGGGCAGGAAACCGAAGATGGCAGCCGTAGTATTAGAAATTGCAAGTAAATCTATAGAGCAGCCGTTAAAACAGAGACATGGAAATGCAGATGTTAGACGTGTTCTTATTACAGTTATCCAGAAACCCGTTAACCTGAAAGCTCCGAATTATGGAAAGGCCGTCTCCCATATACTCCATTTTATCCAGATAATCCAAATATTTTTTAAATAATTTCCTTTTTTCTGTGTACGGGTTTCCGGATAAGGGATCCTATACTTGTAGTTATAAAACAGTACATTGTACTTGATCCCAACTAAGATATAATTAATCCTTGGAAGCAAACCCAGTCTATTGAGTTTATTTAATGTTTACATGATTTTTCTAGTAGACTTAGGTATCCGAATTATGGAAAGATCCATTTTCCATAAAGCCCCAGGTCCCGAGCATTCTGTATAACAGGTCCAATACCTGTAATATGAAATGTGCAATATATTTAATGCAGCATTTGAATCTATGTTTATCAGAGAATATTTTAGAAATCATAGCGCTTTAAATTTTAAATGGCTAAAAATTATTCTAACTTAATCTGTGTTACATGTACATGAACCAGTCCGTGCTCCCCTTAGTAATGCTGTAGTTCATTTTAGTGTTACGGAGAAGTAATAACTGTAATATCCAGGGTGTCATAATACATAATCCGAGTACTTTATCTTAGAGGTTCTGTGTTTATAGAGGAAAGGTTTAAAAAGTCCCAATGGAATGTTAACATTCCCTTGTGTAGCGTTACGTAACACAAAAAATTCTATTACATACACAGGCCAGTAATATATTAACTATTGCTTAATCTATGGGAGAACTAAACCCTCAAATGCAAGACGCTGAAGCAGATACATGGGTATGGATGTGTTAAATATCATCATTATTAAGTGTAGGGCAAACATGGCAAATATGTTGCAGGGTGGGTTATGCATCCTTACTTTTGGTGCTGATGGAGAAAAAAATCAAAGGGGAGGATACCCTTGTGTAGTGTGGGGACTAAGCAGGATAAGGATGAATACTCCACAAAGAGGTGTCAGTGCATACAACATTGTGCAATGACTTTCAGTTGTGTGAATAATTCAATTTAAAGGGGATGTTCATCTTGAATTAACTTTTAATATGATATGAGAGTAATATGCAATTTGCCTTACGTTTTTATTATTTGTGGGTTTTGAGTTATTTAGCTTTTTATTCAGGTTCCTAGGGTCCAAATTATCCTAGTTATAGGTCCCTGGTGAGGCCTCATCTGGAGTATGCAGTGCAGTTTTGGACTCCAGTCCTTAAGAGGGATATAAATGAGCTGGAGAGAGTGCAGAGATGTGCAACTAAACTGGTTAGAGGGATGGAAGACTTAAATTATTAGGGCAGACTGTCAAGGTTGAGGCGCTTGCGAGGGGACATGATTACAGGAAGACATTAGAGGACATTATAGACAAATAGCAGGGGACCTTTTTACCCATAAAGTGGATCACCGCACCAGAGGCCACCCCTTTAGACTAGAAGAAAAGAACTTTCATTTGAAGCAACGTAGGGGGTTCTTCACAGTCAGGACAGTGAGGTTGTGGAATGCACTGCCAGGTGATGTTGTGATGGCTGATTCAGTTAATGCCTTTAAGAATGGCTTGGATGGTTTTTTGGACAGACATAATATCAAAGGCTATTGTGATATTAAGCTCCATAGTTAGTATAGGTATGGGTATATAGAATGTATGTGTAAAAAGTATGGAGGGGTGTGTGTATGGATAAAGTTCCAAAAAGTGTTACCAATCGTACCTAAAAAGGAAATGGGAAAACAAGAAAATATATAGCGTTCTTTTTAAACTGATTCACGCTTCTGTGCACAAACACACATTATCAGTGCTGTAATATCCACCTAAGGTTTAACGTGCAAGTGAATACATTTCAAACATACTTTTACGCCATCAACTAAGTGTACTGTGTTAATGAAAGGAAAAATGAAAAGGAGATACCTACACGCCCACAAGATAAAACAGGGAGCTACACTATTATCCTACTCAGTACACAGATACACTATTATCCTACTCAGTACTCAGTAAAAGATATACAGTATATATATAAATATATCTGTATATATATATATATATATATATATATATATATATATATATATATATATATATATACATATATATATAGAATCTCCTAGGCCTTTGATAAAGGCCTCGGAAAGGCCGAAACATTAGTCTTTTAATAAAACATTTTTTATTTTCAAGTAAGTCCTGAGAGTGCGGCCCTTTCTGTGAGTTATAAATATATATATATATATATATATATATATATATATATATATATATATATATATATATATATATATATATATAAGCAATTGCTTCAGAATAATGGACTTCTTTACTCTGAAAGAGCAATCAGACAAATCCCTGCATAAGCTTTGTAAGTGTTATTTCCAGTAACCTAAGCCGACATCCAACCCTTTCTTGAAATTAATGGATCTGCCAGTACAACCACTTCAGGCAGAGAATTCCACAACGCTTAATCAATTCATCATTCCACTGTCTTGTAGAGGTAATGAATACTTGATAGAACAGTAAAGTTTGTGGCCATCTGAATCCTATTTGTAATTTCAGCAGTAGAGTCAGTGTACGGCCAATGACAAGAATTTGGTGCCTCGCTGAAAAATTATTGTGAACCCCTTAATATACTGTGGATCTTTTATTCTCTGCACAGTTGCAATAATATCAATGAAAATGACTGCTTCCAAAACACCAAATATTAGCAGCGGTGTAACTACCGGGGGGTGTAGAGTGCAACTGCACCAGGGTTTTTTTAACTTTAGGATTTAATTCTCCTCTAAAGCTGTAAGCTGTTTTTTCCTGTTGTATTCTGTCACATTAACAGAGAATGCAAGTCTTTTTTATATCTATGAAAAAAATTGATCTGTTGCTTAAAAGAAGACATTCTAAGAATAACTAGTTTTCTCTCTTAGTAGGCAGATATGGGAAGATCGTTGTAAACAAGGTCGGACTGTGCTGGCAGGACACCAGGAAAAAAAACGGTGGGCCCCAACAACCCAAACTCATTCCCCATGCAGCTCCCTGACCTCCTCTCTTGCCCTGATTGCACCGCATCAAGAAGAAAAAACAAGGTATATGTGGGGGGCTAGCGGAGGAGGGCCAGGGGAGTAGGTTTCTGGCTGGGGTGGGTTGCAGCTTCGTTCTTGTGCTCCAGATTGCAGTCTGGACATTCCCCCCTATCCTGCCCCCTAAGTTCTGGTTTATTCAGATATTCAAGTTAGGAAGCGGCAGTGGGTACACAGTGTTAAGGAAGGATGTGTTTAACTTTGTTCCATTGGACTTTAATAGCTGTCTCATGATTGGTCCACTGGTAGCTCCACCTATACAGTACATTCCTATTGGCCTTTTCTCTTTTAAATACTCTGTTGTACCTAGTGTTCAGCCTATGACAAGTGTCCTTTGGAGACATGAAAATACAATGTGATATTTTACTATATCTACAACTGTCTCCTGTTTTCAACTACGTGTGGTTTGGTTTGTGCCAGCCCGCTTTGATGTTTCTGGTGTTTACTCCCTTTGCTGAAGGTCTGGCCCACCATGTACAGCGACAAGCTTCTACTTGTACCCTTCACACTGGTCTCTTCTCCTTCAGTTTCTCAATAAAACTTATGACACCAAGTTCCAGGAACAGCAAAGAACCTTAAACCATCAGTGAGCCTCCTCCAAGTTTCAATGAAGTGATGCAGGCATAATGGCTCTTTTCTTTAAATAATTCATTTATCTCCCTAATACTAAAGGGATGTTGTGCTTTATCAAAAAGCTCTAAATTTGTCTCATTGGTGCCCTGGACATTCTCCCGGAAGGAATATGGCTTGTTTAGGTGTGTTTCACTGCTCGGATGATTAGTGAAACGTCTTCAATGATTACTCAGCAAGTCCAGTTGCTTTAGGATTACTTATATGAGATATGTTTTTCATAGTTTTTCTAAGATGTGTGCTGCTGTCCATGTTATTACAAATCTGCAGCTGCTGGGCTGGCTGCATTATAACTGTTAACCTGCAGTATGATAACAAATTTGTCATTAAAGGAGAACTTCACACAAACATAACTTAAACTTTTTGAAACGTAAACATAATTTCAAGCAACTTTGCAATATACATCAATTAAAAAAATATGCAGACTTTTCATGATTTTTAATGGTTTGGAACAGTTCCCTAAGCCTAGCCCCCTGCTCTCCTGCTGATTTGTCTGACTGCTTTGCTGAGCTGGCTGACTACTGTTACGTTGTATCAACAGCCATCTGTCCTCAGCCTGCATCCTCCAAACCCCACAATTCCCTGCACACGTGATTTCAATAAGGAACAGAACATTATAGTGCAATGCATTGTGGGTTATGTAGTTCCTGCATGCTGTCTGTAAACTGTGGAGTAGTTGATACAATTTGTAACATCAGTGTTTAGTCCCTCCTTCCCTGCCAGGATTTCAAATGATGCAGAAAGAGAAGAACTTTTAACCAGCTGGATTTCAGCATAGAAAATGGCATTTATTCATACTTTTTGAAGAAACAGGTAACTGTGATGTGTGAATTAGGGGGTTCTGTTTTATGTGGGCCTCTTTATCAAATTTTGGTTTGAAAGCATGAGTTCCCGTTAATGTTTCCAAAGAAATCTATAAACGATGAGCATTTTACAAAACCTCTGGTGGAAATAAAACAGTTGGTCTGCAAGTATATTATCCCTAGGAGTCTCTAGATGAATCTATAAATACCAGAACTTCCTCATCAACATGGCAAAAGGTCACCAAATCTAAAAATGTGGTTCTGCATAAAATGGCAAATGATTAAGTCCACGTGAGGGGTCATTTACTTACCACACTGCCCAAAAAGATCCCTGTAGTCCTTTGCACAAAAAATCCTATTCTTTAAAGCAGTGATCCCCAACCAGTAGCTCGTGAGCAACATGTTGCTCTCCAACCCCTTGGATGTTGCTCCCAGTGGCCTCAATGTTTGTGCTTATTTTTGAATTCCAGGCTTCAACGCAAGTTTTAGTTGTATAAAAACCAGATGTACTGCCAAACAGAGCCTCAATATAGGTTGACAATCCACATAGGGGCAAATGGCCAATCACAACCCTTATTTGACACCCCAAGAATATTTTTCATGCTAGTGTTGCTCCCCAACTCCTTTTACTTCTGAATGTTGCTCACAGGTTCAAAAGGTTAGGGATCCCCGCTTTAAAGGGATCCTGTCATCGGAAAACATGTTTTTTTCAAAACGCATCAGTTAATAGCGCTACTCCAGCAGAATTCTGCACTGAAATCCATTTCTCAAAAGAGCAAACATATTTTTTTATATTCAATTTTGAAATCTGACATGGGGCTAGACATTTTGTCAATTTCTCAGCTGCCCCTGGTCATGTGACTTGTGCCTGCACTTTAGGAGAGAAATGCTTTCTGGCAGGCTGTAGTAAGTAAGATTGAAAAAAGACACATGTCCATCGAGTTCAACCTTTTTTTTTTTTTAATTAACTACCTATCTGCCAGTTGATCCAGAGGAAGGCAAAAAACCCATCTGAAGCCTCTCCAATTTGCTTTAGAGGGGGAAAAATTCCTTCCTGACTCCAAAATGGCAATCGGACTAGTCCCTGAATCAACTTGAACTATGAGCTATCTCCCATAACCCTGTATTCCCTCACTTGCTAAAAAGCTATCCAACCCCTTCTTAAAGCTATCTAATGTATCAGCCTGTACAACTGATTCAGGGAGAGAATTCCACATCTTCACAGCTCTCACTGTAAAAAACCTTCCGAATATTTAGGCGGAACCTCTTTTCTTCTAATCGGAATGGGTGACCTCGTGTCAGCTGGAAAGACCTACTGGTAAATAAAGCATTAGAGAGATTATTATATGATCCCCTTATATATTTATACATAGTCATCATATCACCCCTTAAGCGCCTCTTCTCCAGAGTGAACATCCCCAATTTGGCCAGTCTTTCCTCATAGTTAAGATTTTCCATACCTTTTACCAGCTTAGTTGCCCTTCTCTGTACCCTCTCTAATACAATAATGTCCTGTTTGAGTGATGGAGACCAAAACTGTACGGCATATTCTAGATGGGGCCTTACAAGTGCTCTATACAGTGGAAGAATTACCCCCTCCTCCCGTGACTCTATGCCCCTTTTAATACAGCTCAAGACCTTATTTGCCCTTGATGGACATGGGTTTTTACTATTGAGTGTTGTTCTTAGATCTACCAGGCAGCTGTTATCTTGTGTTAGGGAGCTGTTATCTGGTTACCTTCCCATTGTTCTTTTGTTTGGCTGCTGGGGGGGGGAAGGGAGGGGGGTGATATCACTCCAACTTGCAGTACAGCAGTAAAGAATGATTGAAGTTTATCAGAGCACAAGTCACATGACTTGGGGCAGCTGGGAAATTGACAATATGTCTAGCCCCATGTCAGATTTCAAAATTGAATATAAAAAAAATCTGTTTGCTCTTTTGAGAAATGGATTTCAGTGCAGAATTCTGCTGGAGCAGCACTATTAACTGATTCATTTTGAAAAAATTTTTCAATCAACAGGTTGTCATTGGCATAGTAGTCAGGGACAACCCCTAAGTTGCAGTATAGCCTGTTGAGAGAGTTGCCATGTGTGCATAGGTATTCCCATTTAGCATATAACTCACCCACATGTTCTGAGGATAGAACTACAGTAGTTCTTGTCTAGGGAACAATGTCTCCAGTCGAGGAAGAGTCTATACATTTCAATGAGGGAGTATTATACAAAATGTATAGATCTTCCTTGATTGTATTTACCGAAACAGCAACCTGTAGACTTTATGCTATTTGATTTTACTTTTGTCTCACCTCAACCTAACTGGGGGCTTTGTAAAGAATTAGGGATGCACCGAATCCACTATCCTTCGCAAAAGATTCAGCCGAATACCGAACCAAATCCAAAATCCTAATTTGCATAGACATAGACCCATGAAAAATATGCGTATAAAAAAAACAAAAACCCAAAAAACAGCTATACAGTCACTTCTGCATTTGAAATCACAGTTACCTTTCTGTTGTGCATATGTGCAACTATATCAGCATAGTTGAAGAATTACTTTCTTATTTCTATATTTTTTCTGCGACGTAACAGTATGTAGTTTGGTATCTTACTACATGACACTATCAGGCCTCTTTCCCCCCCCCCTTTTTTAACATTCTTTATTTTATTATTTTAACAGTGGACAAGGATTATTATGGAAATGGGGCATAAAAAAAAAATGTGCGGTTTTCAGGTACAGCCTGCAAACATAGAAACCAGGCATTACATAGAACACCTAAGGGCTCATTTACTAATAGCTGGGCACTGTGAAAAGTACAAAAAAAAAAACCTACAATGCACCATGATTTTATATTTTGCAGTTTTTGGTGCAAGAGAGCATGCAGTGCATCAGGCAACTTAGAATGGCCTGTCTTCTCACTCTTCTTTCCTGTGAAGGTATCACTGTTGCGTGCTACGTACTACAGCTGGTACCCCAATTTTGACAGCTTCTACTCTGCTTCTGCTTGTCCTGGTCATATCCCATGCTTGTGCAGAAAGAAAGTCAAGCCACTGCCTTACAGTTCTCCATGTTTAAAGCACGGTGCTTCCCAGATATTTAGCTATCCAGGGTGGCTCTTCTGGTCTGCAGTCTAGGCAGGTTTTTTGGAACAAGAGGGTCCCAATGCCACCAAGACCTAGTCATATATTGCTGATTTGAAAAATTGCTATCCAACTGGGTCACCAAGTCAAATATTGACCTGCCCACCCTCATCAGTATTCTCAGTACCACCATAAAATATAAAGAGCTTTCTTTTAATATCTGCATGGTAATGAAAAACACAATATTGGGAAGATTAGATTTTCTAACAAGGCAAAATTGTATTTTACAAAAGGCCACATCTGGAGGAGACACATATATTGGAAGAATTTAGTTATTAATTATTTTGAGACAGATTTACAGTTCTTATTGTTATTATTAATTAAGGGAACACAATTAATTTTTTATTATTTAAAAAAAAAAAATATTTGTTCGTGTTTTGGAAAAACTGTCATATAGAATGGCCGTTAACATTCTCTAAAGAGCAAGGCCACACAAGAAGGGTCATTTAGATGTGCGGCGTTGAGATGGTCACTCGCAGGGAAAGCAAAACATGAATATCCTGTGGTTCTGAATGATTCAGCTGTGCATGGCTAAACAGTGCACGTTTGCAGCTGTAGTCTCTGGACATTTATATCCTCATGAGAGAATAAAAGCAAGTTGGATATCTGAAAATTTAAACAGCCAAGCTTTTGTTTAAGGAGAGATACCATTGAACTAGGATGTCTGTATTATTTTAGATTTTATAAAAAATAATTTTAACTATAAAACAGCACCCTCGAATATGTCTACAAGTACTCATAATAAAATATTTACGTTGGGTTGAAAACAGACCAAAGTTGATCAAGTTCAACCCCTCCAAATGATCCCCAGTGCACATATATTCATACTCGTTGCACCCCCATTTCCAAACTGAATACCTTATATAGTGGTTTTTACTCCCAGTAGGAAAATTCATGAAATAAAAAGTTTTACTAAAAAAAGATTTATTTTTTTTGCTAGAAAAAAACCCCCACCACCTTGTAATAACTGAATAGTATTATAGGGTACATATTTGCTCATATTTTTGCAATTCCAATTTAGTTGCCAGAAAATGACCCAAGTTGCTGTCAGTTTTGGTCAAGCCACCTTTAGCTTCCTGAACTCTGGGCAATGAAAACAGGATTTAATTGTAAACATTCCTCTGACCTCACAATCACAACAACATTCTGAATAAACACAAACTCACTGGTGTCAATCACAACACATAACACAAGTCCCCAAACATAATGATACACAAAGAATGATACACTTCGCCAGGCGTAGATTCGTCAGGACATCGCAAATTCACGAAGATCCGCACAAGTTACCGATTGTTTCCGAAGTTGCGCTAGCGAAGTTACTATGAGCGGTCTAAAGTTGCGCTAGCGAAGGCTAATTTGCATATGGCGCCAAATTTGAATTTCAATGGATGTGTATGCAGCAGCGCATACAGAACACTACACAAGCGCAGGGAAACTTAATAAAAGTTTAGTTAGGTGTTCTAATGCCCTACACATATGCCCACAGTATAGTTAAGGTGCCACAAATGTAGGGGGGAAGGTGGGCACCATTAAAAAAAATTCGATCTTTTTCAGCCTATCACCCAAAAAAACACCAGCGTTTTTTGGACGTAGTACAAATTTCAACTATTTTCTGACTTAGAAAATTTTCCAACTTTTTTTTAAAAACTATCTACTCTATTGCACTTCGCCTGCTCTAACCTGGCGAAGTAAACTCTGGCGAAGGAGGTCACGTTCAGAAAAAGACCAATATTAATAAATTTGTGTATTTTCGCCCCCTTCGCCAGAGTGCCACACAAAATTGGAGTGCTCACCTCAGACACTTTTCCTTTCGGATCAGGTGCTTCTAGCAGTATTCGATCACGCCTGCTACGGATCCAAACTGATTATAGAAATCCAATATACTGCAGCACACTGTAATTTGTGTAAATATAAAGATGTGCTTTATTGGCTCAGAGTTATTATTCGCCAGAGTGCAACTTCGCCAGCATTAGGGTGCGAAGTTGCGCTAGGCTATCAGCATCGCTGGTGAATTTTCACCAGGGTGTAAATTTGCGAAGTTGCAAAATGATTTAACGCTGGCGAATTTTCGCCAGCGTTAGTCACTTCGCCCTTTAGTAAATTTGCCCCTATATGTACTTTATATTGTGAGTGGGTGCCTAAGCTCAGTAAGTGAAAGCAGCACAGAGCATGTGCAGTGAATCAGCAGAAAAGAAGATGGGGAGCTACTGGGGCATCTTTAGAGACCCAGATTTCCTCTGCAAAAGGGCTTTGGTTGCCTTGGGCTGGTACAGAAAACGAAATGTAAAGCATTTCTGCCCTACTTCTTTAGTTAAGCTTTAGTTCTCCTTTAAATCCTTAGGCCGGGTAGTGTACAGTTCCACCAGGCTCTAACCCAATTGTTTAATGCTCCTGCAACTGGTTAATGGAAATGGAACTGTTTGATTTTTTATATATATATATATATATATATATATATATATATATATATATATATATATATATATATATATATGGCAGCAAGTAAGTTGCAGGTAAAACCTAGTCCCTTTGTAAAATGTATAATGAAGCAATAGAATTCTTAATGAATCAGATAAAATTGAGCATAGGACTGGCCAGATATGGGATGACTTTGACGTAGTTGGCCAGCTTAAATATATTGCAATATGGACAAACAATCCCTGTTTTGTTTAAAGGGTAAGGCATTTTTTCAGTAGCAGTATGCACAAAATGTCTCTGTCTTAAATATATTGATAATGGGTTGAGTGCAGAGGACTCTTGTGTTTGACTATATGTATTTTGTGGTCACACCCTCATTGCACCCCCGCCTAATGGTTTTAAAAAATAGTGGTGAGCACAACTTTCCCTTGTTTGTTATAGTTATACAGGAGCAGTGACCAGCTCCATGTTGTAGCTCCCACCCTTCCCAGCTATAGTCAGGTGATCCCACTGGTGTCTAATAAAAGGGCAGCCAAGTATGGAGGTTTACTTTGAAAGCAGCAAGTAAGTTGCAGGTAAAACCTAGTCCCTTTGTAAAATGTATAATGAAGCAATAGAATTCTTAATGAATCAGATAAAATTGAGCATAGGACTGGCCAGATATGGGATGACTTTGATGTAGTTGGCCGGCTTAAATATATTGCAATATATGGACAAACAATCCCTGTTTTGTTTAAAGGGTAAGGCATTTTTCAGTAGCAGTATGCACAAAATGTCGCTGTCTTAAATATATTGATAATGGGTTGAGTGCAGAGGACTCTTGTGTTTGACTATATATATATATATATATATATATTTATATATATATATATATATATATATATATATATATATATATATATATATTGCACTCAAATGGCTGATATGTGCCTTCAAAATCTGTTACTGGGAAATGCCCTCCTTCTTCTACAGAGAAAACTGGAGGTCAGCTAATTAACTGCAGATGCTGCTAGTGATATTGTTTGTCTTAAGTAACATGAAGACAGATTTGCAACCCCACTTAGAGTTTTATTTTTATTAAACAGTCCCCGGAGGCTGCGGAGATTAGCATTGTTGATATAACAACACAACATACAAAGTAAGGCAACATTCAGCTGATCCGTCATGCCCGAGAATACTGTACCACTGCCTGCATAACTTTATATGCTTTTTTGTGATGTTAATTCTACATGCTGGCCAAGTGCAACGGGCATCAAATTCCTCCGGCTCCTTTTTAGGAATCATTAACAACTTCTCAACATTTAATGATACTGAGCTCAGTGCAATTCCTCTCCACGCAAACATGGCTATCGGGTTGCTAGATTTCATAAGCATGCCAAAGGTTCATTTGGTTACTCTCGGTCAAACTTGAAATTACTTTTAGTCTATTCAGCGTCACTGATACAGAGGAGCAAGCTTTATGTAAATATTGAGATCTGAGGCCTGTTCCCCAGTGTCATTTCATTTATAAAAAGATGATTATGACTGCAGCGCCAAAGAAATTGGCTCCATCCGTAACAGTGCAAAGTATTCAAAGAGGGTATCAGTACTACAAGACCAACCACAGAAAGGAAGTTTTAAAAAGAGCAGTCACAACTAATTTAATAAATGAATAAAGCTGATCCTTTGATTGTGTTTGTGAATGTCACGCTCACACTAGATACAAAACTTGGGGAAAATGTGCTTGTCTTTAAAAAAAAAGAGGACCACAATACCTGAAGTAGGGATAACCATTTTTCTTCTACCTGATGTACCATAATGTTGCAACACCCAAGGCTTCATACAACCAAAGATTCTGTTCATATCTTCAAAGTGCACTCTTTTCAAGTGGCAGCCCTGGTGGGCACAGCGGAGCTCACGGGCGCCATCTTCCAGCTCTTCGGGTCTTCTTCTGTCGATTCGGCCACTACCGTCAATTTCGGCGCATGTGCAGTTGTCATGTTCCCAAAGACTGCTCCAACTGTGCATACGCCGATACGGCTCTTACTTCCCGAAGAAGACCGAAGAGAAGAAGATGACGCCCGTGAACTGCAAAGAGAGGTAAGTAAAGAGTTAGGGGCATGTACCAAAGGTAACAGCTAGGCTGGGGGGAGCAGGGAGGGGGTCTATGTAGGGTAGGTGTTTTTATAATTAAGGGTTTGGCTCGCCTTTGGCAGGTAAATGCTACCTGATGATCAATTGCTATGGGTTACTGCACCTGGGCAAACTGGTGCCTTTTATTACATAACCCCAAAAGTTTCTTAGCCACCAATATCGTTGCTGTGCAACTGCTCACCAAACAACTAAGTGATGTCACTCAGTCTTAAACCCCTTGTGATTGGAGAACCAGAAATACTAAGTTACCCAATAAAAGGCATCTCTTTCTCTTCATTTACCTGGAAAATGAACAATTGCTAATACTTTCTGCATATTACCCAGATAATGTGTATTTGAGGCAGTTCTGCACATGACAAAGAAAGAAATTGATGTGACCAATGATTTACCTTACTGTCAAAGGTTTTTGCTAAGCTCAGAACAAGGTCACTGTGTTTTGTTTGCAGGGGAAGGCCTCACATAGTTTAGAGCATCAAACTAAGAAGAAGGCCAGTGGCATTCACATATATTATGAACTTCTTTTTGTAACCAAGAGCATGGGAGACTTCAGTTGCTGCATTTTTTTGACTAATAATACCATTTGAGATGTTGTTTAGAATAGGTTCATCTATAAATACTAAAAGTCAGTAAAGGTTAAATTCCCCTTTAACATTACTTTCAGGTTTATAGTCTTTTTATATGAGAAAGTATTGCAACATTTGACAGACTACATAGAAAATATAAAGTTCTTTTTTAATCAGGTCCTATTCTTCAGTTGGAAAGGCGCCCTTCTATAATATTTAGATTACTTTCATGTATGTGTAGTCTACTAGAAGGCTGTGTCTTCATTTCTCCACAACTTTTATTACATACCTGGATAACTTGTTTATCCCCTGACCCCAAACATACAAGTCATACAAATCAAGTCATATATGTTTGTGAAAGAAGTGCAAAAGAAGAAGTTAAAAGAAAACACCTCTCATCTGGTACATTCATCCAGAGCTTTCTTTGTGCATTAATCTAGCTGTGGTGCATATTTTGTTGTGCTCATAGCAAAAAAAGCAGAAGGTCCTGGCATCTAGGAGTACAGTATATGTGCATGTGCAAGGAAAAACTGTATTGTAGTACTGTTAAATAGGCAATAAAGGGTGACTGTAGAAGAATATGATGGAAAGCTATTTCAGCTGGTTAAAATTAGTCACAAGTTAATATAGCTGAAATGGCTAAAGTTAGGTAAATGAGCATTTTGTCCATTTATTTAAGTGAGCCTGATAAAAAAAAGTGCTTCCAAGCTGGTATTAACTGGACAGCCTAGTTTTCAGCCTTGGTCAGTCCAGTTCAAAGTACTGAAATCCAGACAAACAGACAAAAAAAGTGCCACTAGGACATCCAATCCATTTCCACCGGAAACAGTGTGAGATGTGGTAATATATTAAAGCATGACAATTCCATTTTGAAGACCACATTTCACAATGGCTTTCCCTTCGGATATGTTGCTTTGATGTATGATGGACTCGTATAAATTACATTACTTGCACATGTAACCTATTTGTGTAGGAGGCAACAGAGAATGTAAATGCAAACAACTGCTAGGAATCTCATGGAAAGGTCAAGGAACTATTCCGAAATGTCAGGCAACATCATTTACTGGAAAAAAGATTACACATAGTACAACTGATCTTCAGCCTTTCTAAGTGAATATGCATGAAATGGTAGACTAAGCTACGCAGGACATCGATGAGGGGCATAGCACACATAGGATCCATTAAATAGGACACGTTTGTTCTTCCTCCGGTATGCAAGATCAAAGACTGTTCCACAATATGAATAATAAAGAACATTCGTGGAGGCAATAATTGGCCTATCCCAAGAGTGACACAGAAATATTCGAAAATTCCTATGATGGACAGTCAAAAAAGAAAATGGAAAACAGTGTTGCTGAGTTCTGCCCAAAGCAATATGAGATTATGGAGATCTTAAGAGACCAGATAGTCTGATAAAGTGCTCAATGGGGTGAAGCGCATTAGGAGTGTAGAGCTTGGGGACCATGCAGCACTAGGATGCCCTCTTATCATTTGGTGTGGTATGAAGTTTCTATACTATATATCTTTATTTTAAAATTATTTGTATCCACTAAATGGGTTTATGTATGAAACTGCTGCTTTGGGTTATATAACTTTATTGTATTCAGGATCTTAGCAGTGATTTGCACACATGATAAATGGATTTTTCCTATTATTTACTAAAACTATTTATTTATTTTTGGTCGGGCTTTTGGGAAAAAAAACTCGAATTTTTCGTGGAAAAAAAACCAAAATTTTTTTTCTGAATCCAAAAATCCGCCATCTTAAACCTGTCGACGCCATGTATAAGTCCCTATACCAATTTGAAGATATCATGGTTTGAGCTTGGTTAGGCCGATAATCCAAAAAAATTCAGACAATAACCAGCGATTCGAGAGAAAAGTCTAAAAAAAAATCATACGATTCAGGTTGTACCTCGATTTTATCGAGCTTTTCCCCAATTCATTGCAGTGTGACATCATCGCGTTTCTCTGTGTTTTGACGCAAAAATTCATACTAAAGGTACCAGGGACCAGGGTTCAATGCCTGAATATAGGCCCTTCTTGCTAAGAGTTCCTGGGTGTTCACAATTACTATTTTGACTTGTTCTACTGGATTTTAACCTTCTGCTTCGACTCTGACCTTGCTACTATCTGCCTGCCCTGATCTTTTTACTGGAAATTGACTGCGAACTTTCTTATCCCTTCGGACAGTGTGAATCGGGTTCCTTTATCTCTGTAATAATAAAGCAGTACATTGTAATTGATCCAAAGAAGATATAATTAATCCTTACTGGAAGCAAAAGCAGCCTATTTCATGTTTACATTATTTTCTAGTAGACTTAAGGTATAATGATCAGTTATCTTGAAAACCCCAGGTCCCAAGCATTCTGGATAACAGGTCCCATACCAGTAGCATCACATTTTTGGGGACACCCTCTAGCGCCATATGGTAGTTTCAGGTTGGGTAATAAATGATAAATCAGTTTTGGCCAGAAGTGTAATGGAAAAATAGTGGTGGATTCCCATTGACAGCAAATGTATTTAATGTGTTAAAGGAATGTCCAGAGGTTGAAATTAGCACCTCTGGGACCCAGTGCTGCACAAAGACACATAACTTGATTCCCTGAAAGACTGAACTGAAGTAATATGGTCCAACGAGTCAGTGTTTCATCTAACATTTCATGTTTATGGTTGGAGAAAGCCATAAAATGCCTCCAGCCTCTGTCTCCGCTGCCAACAAAAGAAAGATGAGGGTTGAGAAGGTGGGTATATTAAAGAATGGGTCTATAAAAAATGGAAATATTTAGATTACAGTAAATATGTTTAATGATTTATTTTCCTGAATATATACAACAGAGAAATAAGTGTTACAGAACTCTGTATGCTTAACTCAAGGCAAGGGGCTGACACAGGACACAGTACTCAAACATTTAAACAATGTCAATGAGAACAATGTTCTGGAGCCTGATGGAATGCACTCGTGAGTACAGCGAGACTTCAGTTTTAGCCAGGCCACTGCTTTGGTCTTTCTAAGGCTATCATCTAGTTTGGTACCAAAAGAAAGCTGAGTTTATTGGATTTACAGTCTCAGTCTAGCAATTCAAGTACTGCAAGCTTGACATCAGTAGCGGGCAAGTCACTTAAGCTTTGTTAAGAGAGGACAGACTGAAAGATCATGTGCAGAAAGTATTTGTCAAGTGTACATAATCCAACTGGGCTTGTGTTGTGCATTAGGGTTCTTTCTTAGGGGGAGGCACTGAAAGCAATGTTTACAGTATGTGTTTGCCTATGTTAGATAAATATGCAATTTATTCTATCCAAGATGTGTGATAATAACAGGGGAATCTTGATAGACTGGTAATTAAGGGAGCTAGCACACGGGCAGATTCAGGGAGATTTAGTCGCCTAGCGACTAATCGCCTCTTCTGCGGGGCGACAATCTTCCTGAACTGCCTTCCCCCTGCTATAATGAGAAAATACCAGCGCCAATGTACTCGCAGCGCTTCGATTTCCGAAGTCGCCAGAAGTCGCCTCACAAGAAAACTTCAGGAGACTTCTGAAATCGAAGCGCGGCGAGTGCGTTGGCGCTGGCGTTTTCTCATTGCAGCAGGCAGCAGGCAGGCAGTTCGGGGAGATTCAGGGGCGCGCCGCCAACGAGGCGAGTTGAGAAACTCGCCTCAGGTGACACGCCGGAGAGGTTTCCAGGGGCGGCAAAAAGCCGCTCCTGGTACCTTTAAGAGCTGAATTTCCGGTTTTTAAACTGGAAATTCGGCTTTACTAATGCGAGAGAGCGCGATTGCGCTCTCGGCATTAGAGTTCCTGCCTCCCCTCCCGACTGGTAAACCGGGGAGGGGGGCGGCATTGCAGGAGCCGCCTCAGGCGGCGTTTTCTCCCGAATCGGCGCTGGGGAGATTATCACCCTGCAGAAGAGGCGATTAGTCGCCAGGCGACTAAATCTCCCCGAATCTGCCCGTGTGCTAGCTCCCTAAAAGGCAGAAGATAAATGTAAGATTATGTATTAAGCAAGACATTTGCAGGATATATATCCCTTAATGTGACTCGTTGGTGAATCCCCGATGGAGACTGGCCCTGGAGTACATGTGGATAATGTGCTTAGCTTTATAAAAAGGGGACTGATCTGATTTCCCTATAGAAGTTACACTGAGCCCCACCCCGAGTGCATTAGATGGGAAATTTTGCCTTCCTCTGGATCAGCTAAAATATTAGGCAGTTTCACTTTGACAGACTGTTAAACCTGATGAATGTGCCATCTTGTCTATTATGTATCTGTATATATATATATATATATATATATATATATATATATATATATTGGTCCAACCAGATCGCACTCCATCATATATATATATATATGCCATCTACCAACTATAACCAGTAGATCTTCAGTCTGTCTTGATCACTGTGTCCTGTATGACTACAGCATTGACTGAACTAAAAGACACTGACAGTGCTCCTGCTCCACATGTTCAGCCAAAGAAAATTATAATCGAAAGCCTTTTTACATTCAAAATTCCCGCTCACTTATCCCTTAATAGATAAAAAAGTATTTCCCCCCCCCACTGCAATTCTTATTTTGTGTGGGACTCATCTTCAATTCCTGCAACGTCTTTCATTCGTTATCTTACTGTGCAAATATTTACACAGGCCGCTGTGGCTGTTATTTCAGCTGCTATTTTAGTCTTACTTTCCTAATATTCTTCCGTAAGTTTTCTCCACTCTCTCCAGACAATTCCACATTTCTCACTGGAACTGTGTCTCATTTGTCACCAGTACTTCCCTTGCATACTCAAAGAATAAAGAAACATATTTTTCAAGTATTATGTAACTAATGGGGGCCTCATATTTGCTTTGTATGAGGAATACTGACCACCAGGCTATGAAGAATTCAATGTTTGGTCCGTTAGCTTATACATTTCTCAGCAGCAGTTTTTCGCCCCTACTGAGCATGCTCCTTGACTTGAAGCTTTTCTAGGAAACGCTGCATCAGACTGTAACAACTGCTTTGTTTCAGACTTAAAGGAGAACTAAACCCTAAAAATGAATGTGGCTAAAAATGCCATATTTTACATACTGAACTAAATTTTCAGTGCGTCAATAGCAGCAATGATCCAGGATTTCAAACTTGTCACAGGGGGTCACCATCTTGGAAACTGTCTGTGACACTCACATGCTCAGTGGGCTCTGAGCAGCTTTTACTTACCTTACACCCCAGGTCTGTGCTCCTATCTGCAGAAAATCTTACCGGCCCAGGGTTCTTCTATCGAGCACCACAGATCGATTGTCTTCCTGCTTTATGGGGTCTTCTCACGGCTGTGCATTTGCAGTAGAGCGAGAAGCCAAACTTTAACGAAAAAGCCAGCTATTTCGCTCATGTGTCTGCCCTGGGAAATTTGAAAACCTGAAGAAGCAGGAAGAGGATCTCTCTGTGGTGCTCGCTAGAAGAACGCCGGGCCGGTGCTATTTTCTGCTGATAGGAGTACAGGCCTTGGGTGTCAGGTATGTAAATGTAGTCACTTAGTAAAATGCTATTCTTCTCCTTTAAGTTCCTTTTCAACTCTCACCACAGCTGATTCATGTTGGCCCTACTGCACTTTTGCAATGATTTTGGAATACTTGTACCCATTGGAGATGAACTCCATTATATCTTCCTCAGGATCAGCCAGCCATACGCGTACCAATTAGTTTTGTTGTAACGACGCACTGAATCCACTTTTTTGGGATTTGGCCGAATGTTGAATCCTTCTGAATGGAGTGATAAGGAATGGTTAAAAAGAACCATGAAACACAACCTACTTGTTTGCGTGACGGATTCAGTTGGCCAGGCACTTGAATTTGGCCAAATCCTGGACAGAATCCTGGATTCGAAGCGTCTCCATTTTTACAGTAAAATGGTTGGCAGGATTTGAACATTTTATTTACTGATGCACCTTGTCGGCCAATATATAGTGCAAAGGCAGATTAGGCAGTGAGGAGGAGCTGTAGCCCCACTTCATGTCCTGTTGTTCTGATCATTCACGTTCTTTGCATGAGAAACCAAAATAATAGAAAAGCAGGCAGATACCCTCTTATCTGTTCCGCCCATTGGCCAATCAGTCAAATATACCTGGCTGCTCTGTGTATGACCACAATTAGGCAGGATTTACTTAGACAAAAGCTTAAAAGAACAGTAGCACCAAAAAACGAAAGCATTTTAAAGTAACGAAAATACAGTATAATGTACTATTGTGCTGATCTGGTAAAACTGCTGTGTCTGCTTCAGAAACACTACTATAGTTAAATAAACAAGATGCCTTGTAGCAATGGGGGCAGTCATTCAAAGGAGAAAAGGATACACAGCAGGTAACAGATAAACTCTGTTATCTACTGTGTATCCTGTGATTGAATGGCTGCCTTCATGGCTAAACAGCAATTCGATTATATGAACTATAGTAGTCTTACTGAAGCAAACACACCAGTTTTACTAGTGCAGCGCAACAGTACATTACAGTGTCATTCCTTCAAAACACTTTAATTTTTTGCTGTTACTGTTCTTTTAAGCTTAAAGGACGTCTTTTTTTCAACCTCATCTACAATGTTATCCATCTATAATCCCTCAACTACTGCAGATTGAGATGAGGTATTGTTAATGTATACATTTGAGAGCCAAGCTTACAATGTTATTTCTATTATTTTTAGGAAGGATTTTGAAGGGTGTGTATAAAGAAGTACGGGTATGGGACCTGTTATCCAGAATGCTCGGGACCTAGGGGTTTCTGGATAATGGCTCTTTCCATGATTTGGATCTCCATACCTTAAGTCTACTAGAAAATCATGTAAACATGAACTAAATAGGCTGGTTCTGCTTCCAATAAGGATTAATTATATCTTAGTTGGGATCAAGTACAAGGTATTGTTTTATTATTACAGAGAAAAAGGAAATCATTTTTAAAAAAGTGGATTATTTGGATAAAATGGAGTCTCGGGAGACAGCCTTTCTGTAATTCGGAGCTTTCTGGATAACAGGTTTCCGGATAACAGATCCCATACCTGTACCGTGTACACGTTATGTTGCTTTGTCGTCTATCTTCCTTTAAAGGACGTCAAGCCAAAACTATTTTTATGCGCTAATAAAATAAAACATAATTCAAAGCAACTTTGCAATATACATACATTCATTACAAATTTTGTGTGGATTTTAAGTTGGTTTTATTGCTTTTGAAAGCAGTGCAAAAAAATTTGATTATTTGGATAAAATGGAGTCTATGGGAGATGGTCATTCCCTAATTCTGAGCTTTCTGGATAATGGGTTTCCAGATAACAAATCCCATACCTGTACTTCCCGACGTTCCATTCTTCCTGAAGTGCTACCCCTGAACCTTGCTTTGATATTGGCATCTCTCTTCAGAATTCCTACTACAAAGCAATGTGGCCTGGAAACAGATTTTTAACATGATTTGATGCTTGCTTCTGGTGAATCCCAAAAATACGATTTGTTTTAAAGAGATACATTAGCAGCGGCTTGTGCATTAAAAAGGATTCGCGATGCTGCATCTGACTCAGGAATAGCAGTAAATCATACGACCGAAGAAGCAAACAAGTGATTAGGAATGCTGCTTCTACGCAGAGCTGCTGCCAACCATTTTGTTTTCCTCTTTTCTCATGCGCCAGCGGTGTGCCAAATCCTTTTATTTGTTGTGGGGTTTCTCAGCACTCTGGCTGTTTATGCACAATTCAAGTGTAGTAATAACAAACTTCTGTCAGAGTCGTGGCGCATTGTCAAGATGCAGCGCAGGGAAATTCAAGAGGCCGCATATGTAAAACTTCACTGGAGCTGAGCAGAAATGATTTTAGTTTCATGTTGGCTAATCCTTGCACTGTAGTTTGTGATCACACACCAAACCGTCTTTTATACAGTACAAGTATGGGATCCCTTATTCAGAACCCCATTATCCAGAAAGCTCCGAATTACGGAAAGGCCATCTCCCATAGACTTTGTTTTATTGAAATAATCAACATTTTTAAAACCGGTTTCCTATTTCTCTGTGATAATAAAACAGTAGATTGTACTTAATTTAAGCTAAGATATAATGAATCCTTTTTGGAAGCATAAGCAGCCTATTGGGTTTATTTAATATTTAAATGATTTTCTAGTACACTTAGGGGCAGATTTACTAAGCTCGAGTGAATTTTCGAAGTTAAAAAAGTTCGAATTTCAAAGTAATTTTTTGAATACTTCGACCATCGAATAGGATACTACGGGGCACATTTACCTAGGGTTGAATATCGAGGGTTAATTAACCCTCGATATTCGACCGTCGAAGTAAAATCCTTTGACTTCGAATATCGAATAACGATCAAAGGAATAATCGTTCGAACGAACGGTTAAATCCTTCGAATCGAACCATAATCGAACGATATTCCTTCGATCAGGAAATTGTTAGGAAGCCTATGGGGACCTTCCCCATAGGCTAAGATTGGCCTCGGTAGATTTTAGATGGCGAACTAGGGGGTCGAAGAATTTTTTAAAGAGACAGTACTTTGACTATCGAATGGTCACATAGTCGAACGATTTTTAGTTTTTTAATTCCTCAAGGCATTCAGCTCAGATTTCAAAAGCAACAGATATGACCCATGTTGCCCCCCCCCCTCAAGTCTGCTTGAAGTGGAATCAAAGTCCTGCAAAAGTTACTGGCATTCGTTGTATCCCCAGGCCACTGATCTGGGCTCTCTAATCCATTGAATCTCCCTCCTTCCGCGTCCATGTAGGGTTGTTGGGCACCGGGCCCCTTGGGCAGCAGCCCTGGGGGGCCCTGACACCCGACCAGTTTGACCCTGCAGGCATGGATCCTTATTCTGGAAAACCTCTTATCCAGAAACTCCTAATTACGGACTTCTATTTATCCAAATAAAATCCAAATTTTTAAATGATTCACTTAAATGAATGATCCAAACTAACTACCTTTGGGGTTATTTCAATTTACAGTTGATTTTTTTGTAGACAACGCACGAAGATCCAAAGTACAGAAAGATCTGTTATCTGTCTGAAAAAACCCCAGTTCCCCTAGCATTCTGGATAACAGGATCCCATCCTGTTCTGTAAATGCTTGTCATGATAAAGCCTGTACATGTGATTATATTGTTGCTCAATAATACCTTGTTATGCGAGATATAACACACACCATTATGTGATGAGTTTTATAGAAACTGTTAAACACTCAACGTTATCACTATCTCTTTCAGGGCTTTATTCAAAAAAACATAGTTCCGAGTGGACAGACTTTTTGTGAACTAAGTGTATACAGGAGTTATGACAGCCGAAACATAGACCGGCCAATCAAATAGGCCAGGTTATGCAGTCAAAGATAAGGATAACGAGGTCCACCTAGAGAAAGGCATCATTTTTTATACAGGATGTTCTGTGACTATTTGGTCCAAATGCAATTTAAAGTCAATGGGTATCCGCATATGTTTGCATGCGCATCAATTTTTTGACAGATGGTTCGCCGGCGAATTGACACCACCAGTTTCGCAAATTTCATTTGCTTACGGCGAAAAATCCACAAATTCGTGTCTGCCTGCTGAATTTATCTGCCATCACTAGTTGTAAGTTAAACATATACAATATACATTTGCTCATAAATCAGTATAATATTGTAAGTAATGTTTCAGTGGAACGGAATACTAACAATGCCTTTGTATGTAGTAGAGATCAAAATGGGACAACCTTATGAAAATAGACACAATTAGTAAAGTATGGCCACTCGTGATGTACAGAATAATATTCTGAGACCAATTGCAATTGGTTTCTCATTGTTTATTATTTCCAATGCCAAGACAATTAAAACAGACACCCAGTGACTTTAATGCGCGTCAAAATACGCCCGCGGTTGAAATTTTGCGGATTCGTGGCGAAACAGAACAAAATCGTTCCAATCACTACCTATTGTGCATACACCTTGGGACACTGTTTCTTATTGCAGCTTACACATCACAAATGCTACAAAGCTGTGTATTGCAATGAATTGGCTCCCTTTATAGAGCTTTCATGGTCAGTAAACACTGAGATGGAACAGTTTCTTTTCAGTTGATGATATACTGTATTTCACTATGTTACAATTTAGTCTGGACAGGGTCCCTATCTCTGCTACAAATGTGTCTGGTTGCTAGGGTCCAAATTACCCCTAGCACCATGCATTGATATGAATGAGAGAATATGAGAGGGTGTGACTTTAAAGATGAGTAATAAAAAACAGCAATAACAAGAAGAAGGATAATAATACAAAAACTATAGAAAATAAAAAATGAAGGTTAGTTGAAAAATTGCTGAGAACTGGCCATTCTATAACATTCTAAAAGTTAACTTTAAGGGGAACTATCACGAAATGAAAAATTAATGTCACCTTCATCCTACCGATATAAGAAACTTTCTAAATACAATCAATTAAAAATTCTGTACCGTTTCTGAAATAATCAAGCTTATCTTCACTATCTCTCTCTCTCGGCATCTGTTTCTCTTCATTCTGTCTTCATTCTGGAGTTGGGTGTCAGATGAATGATCTAATAATATATCTTATATTGTATTAGAGCTCACCAGAAATCCTGTCTCTCTACATGCAGGATTTGTGCAAAAGGCAGTTATTTTGTTAGATTTTGTCTATACTGGAATCGGTTATTTGAGTGAGCTCTAATTCATCTGCTAGGAAAGGGAAGCCCCCCTATAAGATATATTGGATCTAACTGTCAATGAATATCTGACACCCAACTGCTGCATGAAGACAGAATGAAGAGAAATAGATGCTGAAAGAGGAATAGTGACTATAAACTTGAATATTTCAGAAACAATGCAGAATATTTAATTGATTGTTTTTAGAAAGTTTCTTACTTCTATCTTATATTAAATTTTCATTCAGATTCGGACTGGCCCGGCGGCAAACCGGGAAATAACCCGGTGGGTCCCGACCCTCGTGGGCCCCTGCCGGGCCAGACCCCCTCTCCCGATATCTAAATTTTGGTGAAAAAAAAAAAAGTTTTCGGTGCCGCACGTGCGCGCTGACCGACACAGCTTGTGCATGGCGCATTACAGTAGGGGCCAGGGGGGCCTGGACCAGAAGGAACAGGGCCCCCCAGTCCGACCCTGTTTATATTACAGCTAGGGTTGCCAACCTGGCCTGTAAAATTGATGGTTGATCCCAATGTTATTAATAGGGAAAAAAGATAAATATATAGAAAGGCCGGTAATTTTTCCAGAAAAGGTAGCAACCCTAATTACAGCAGTAACATATTAATATACCAATCCAGGCTTAAGTCAGCAGTAATTGAATTCAAACACATTCTTCTCTGATGTCAATGCAGATATGTAAATGCCTAAATCTGACCTGATAGTCTTCTTCTCTTGCACTTTTCCAGAACACATCCTAAGCTTTGTTGGTGGAAACCCTAATATGCTCACTCAAGGATCTTTTCAGGCGAGTTTTGCCAGTATCAGCCATAGCTGCTGTACAATCCACGGTCAGGTTATCCCATTAGAATCCAACAGCCTGCAAATCCCAGTGCAAGTAACCAGTACTATTGTACAGGGCTGATCCTTTAGAGACAGAGAACTTCTGGCTTGGAGAAAAAAAAACCCTGTTGTTACACCCCTTTCAGACACATGAACCTCCCTCTAAACTCATTGGGGTCAAGCCAGGCTGGAAAGGAAATAGCCCCGTTGGTTTCCCCCCTGCTTTGCCTGCATCTGACAGATTTTTCTAAACAAATTCATTGGGTTTTCCAATCAGATCTGTGAACATCAGGTCCAGCTCCAATGCCTAACGTCAGCTTAAATGCCAAATGCGCCAGCTTCTCGGTCTCTTTTGCCATCATTAAAATAACCGTGCCCATAACAAACATCCCGTCTCTCTTTGATTTTACTGCTTCCTTTTTTTTTTTTTTTTACTGCTGTCAAAAGGAGGAATCGAGACTGTTTTGTATAACAGAAATCAGATATAATTGCATAGGCTACAGCATGTGCTCAGGAATACTGAAAAAAAAAAAGAAAAAAGTGCCTGCAGCTTCTTTTTCTCAATATGTAATAAAACAATTAGTACATTTTCTAATGCTGCCCACCTGACCCCCCTCAAGTTCAGTTTCAAATAAATTATATAAAAAAGCAATCTAATTTCTGAAGGGCATGCCGCCCCGGTAATCATATTGTGCATTTGTGAGGATGGAATATGGGGCAGTGGTAACATTTAGAGGAGCAATAATGCAAAGCACATGTCACATAGGAATGCTGCATCCTTGGACATCAAGCTTTTTTTTCTTTTTACGTTCTCACTATATCAAATAAATCTTGGATGTGGGGAAAATCATTGGAATAACTGAAAAAGAAGAGAGCTGTATAAGATTTATGAATCGGCCGAAAATAACTTAAAGGCAAACTATGCAACTGGCTATACCACAACCTATACATAATATATGAACAGTGGTGTAACTTGATGTTACTGGGCTCTGCATCAAATACATTTTAGGGCCCCCAACATATCCAGACGTTGTCCTTTTTTACAAAGATATGTTGAAATTGCTCATTAATTAGTGCATCATGGGGCCCCCTATACCCCTTTGGGGTTGCAGGGTCTGTTTCCTCTGTAGTTATGCCGCTGTATATGCAATGTTCCTGATGTCGAACGCGTTTGCAAATTAATAAATACATTTTTTCTAACAATATATACAATTGGACTATGACAAAATGGAACACTGCCATTTTAATTACTTGTTTGTTCACATGAAAATAAAGGGCATGCACATTGTCGGACTGGCCCACCGGGATCCCAGGAAAACTCCCGGTGGGCCCAGGTGTCAGAGGGCCCTCCTGCTTCTAACCATTTGGCATATATCATGGTCATTCCCTATTTCTTTTTAGAAAAAAGAGGTTTAATAATGGAATTATAGAGTATAGTATAGTATAGTAGTATATATAGTATAAGTAGATATAAAAGACTTGGAGAATAAAGAGGTTAAGTGAGTAGAGGAGGAATAATAGTTTGGAAAGTGGGCCTAAGGTTTTCTGGTGGGCCCCTGGCATCCCAGTCCAACACTGGGCATGCATAGGAGCAATGGTCAGCTCACCTGGACTGCAGCATCTGCTATATGGTAGCTTTCCCTTAGCCCCTTCTGAAGTTTTAACTTTGCTGCCTGATTGCTTATTTGCATCAGGCAGCCACTGAGTAAGCGGGTGGCCTAAAAGGGGGTTGGGCTATCTGGGTGCACACCGGGACCCTTGCATAGGAGCAAAATGTGGTCTGATGTGGACTTTAAGTAGGGTTGCCACCGGGGCCGGTATTTTACCGGCCTGGCCGGTAAAAATGACAGTTGATCCCAATGTTATTAATAGGGAAAAAAGATAAGTATATAGGAAGGCAAATATTTTTTTCCAGAAAAGGTGGCAACCCTAACTGTCAATTCTACCCTTGATAAATCTGCCCCTTAGTGTTACTGCTCCCCCCAATAAATTCAATTGAGAGCCCCAAAACATTGTTAAGTTGACCTACTCTGCCACAATCTATTCAAATTGCTCATTAGTTTGACTTCACTGGGCCCCCTACACTTCTGGGTCCCCTGCCACCGCAGGGTCTGCTTCCTCTGTGGTTATGCCCCTGGTTTAAATTGATTGATCAAAAAACAAAAGCATTTCATGAAGAATATATAAATTGTACCTACATTCACATCAAAGACTTTCCTTACAGGAGAGGGAACTTTCTAAAATAGCACATAACAAGGCAGTATATTTCCTTCCTTAAAAGCAGAGCCAAGCAGTCGCTTTTGTTTCTCTCCCCAATGAAAAATAATATCAAGTCCATAAAGTCCACACTATGGTCTATAGCATAGAGGTCAAAACCAGAGGCCCAACGCCACTAGAATTTTAATCCTTGGCTATGAATCCTATGACATGCCTCCTGATGGCTGGTTCAAGGTCCAGTGTAATGCAAGTACAATTATCAGCTGTCTTATCCCAGTGAAAGAACATTCTCTAGGGATATAACTCACAGGTTTGCAAGGCGATGATGAAAATAAAGCTTATCCTAAAAGCATTTTGGCCCTGATGGGAGACCCACTTGTACTTGAACCTCCAAGATAAATATGTATAAGAATTCTAAAAATCAATTGTTGGTTCTTCATCATAACATGACTACCAATACAACAAAGGTCTTTTGTTATAAAGAACTTAGCCAGAACTCCATATAAAAACTTGGCTAAGAAAATCTATATAAAGAGCACAATTAGCTAATATAAAGAAGAGGGTAAATAGTTTTTTTTGCTCCCAAAAGACCAATTGTTTAAGCAGGATGAACCCTCCAATACTCGGGTGCTACCAGTATATATTAAAAGGCAGAGTCACATGCTTACCCTAGGTCAGTTGGAACTGCCAAGTCCATGATGGAAGTGATTAAAAGAGTGCAGCCAACCCTTGTAGTAGGGCAGGAAACCGAAGATGGCAGCCGTAGTATTAGAAATTGCAAGTAAATCTATAGAGCAGCCGTTAAAACAGAGACATGGAAATGCAGATGTTAGACGTGTACTTATTACAGTAATCCAGAAACCCGTTAACCTGAAAGCTCCGAATTATGGAAAGGCCGTCTCCCATATACTCCATTTTATCCAGATAATCCAAATATTTTTTAAATAATTTCCTTTTTTCTGTGTACGGGTTTCCGGATAAGGGATCCTATACTTGTAGTTATAAAACAGTACATTGTACTTGATCCCAACTAAGATATAATTAATCCTTGGAAGCAAACCCAGTCTATTGAGTTTATTTAATGTTTACATGATTTTTCTAGTAGACTTAGGTATCCGAATTATGGAAAGATCCATTTTCCATAAAGCCCCAGGTCCCGAGCATTCTGTATAACAGGTCCAATACCTGTAATATGAAATGTGCAATATATTTAATGCAGCATTTGAATCTATGTTCATCAGAGAATATTTTAGAAATCATAGCGCTTTAAATTTTAAATGGCTAAAAATTATTCTAACTTAATCTGTGTTACATGTACATGAACCAGTCCGTGCTCCCCTTAGTAATGCTGTAGTTCATTTTAGCGTTACGGAGAAGTAATAACTGTAATATCCAGGGTGTCATAATACATAATCCGAGTACTTTATCTTAGAGGTTCTGTGTTTATAGAGGAAAGGTTTAAAAAGTCCCAATGGAATGTTAACATTCCCTTGTGTAGCGTTATGTAACACAAAAAATTCTATTACATACACAGGCCAGTAATATATTAACTATTGCTTAATCTATGGGAGAACTAAACCCTCAAATGCAAGACGCTGAAGCAGATACATGGGTATGGATGTGTTAAATATCATCATTATTAAGTGTAGGGCAAACATGGCAAATATGTTGCAGGGTGGGTTATGCATCCTTACTTTTGGTGCCGATGGAGAAAAAAATCAAAGGGGAGGATACCCTTGTGTAGTGTGGGGACTAAGCAGGATAAGGATGAATACTCCACAAAGAGGTGTCAGTGCATACAACATTGTGCAATGACTTTCAGTTGTGTGAATAATTCAATTTAAAGGGGATGTTCATCTTGAATTAACTTTTAATATGATATGAGAGTAATATGCAATTTGCCTTACGTTTTTATTATTTGTGGGTTTTGAGTTATTTAGCTTTTTATTCAGGTTCCTAGGGTCCAAATTATCCTAGTTATAGGTCCCTGGTGAGGCCTCATCTGGAGTATGCAGTGCAGTTTTGGACTCCAGTCCTTAAGAGGGATATAAATGAGCTGGAGAGAGTGCAGAGATGTGCAACTAAACTGGTTAGAGGGATGGAAGACTTAAATTATTAGGGCAGACTGTCAAGGTTGAGGCGCTTGCGAGGGGACATGATTACAGGAAGCAGGCCCGGACTGAGAATTTAAATAGGCCCTGGCATTTCATGTACACATCAGCCCACATAGAGGCCCAAACAGCTCCCACCAGCCCACAAAAATACTGATTTTCTATGGGACCTTATAGCAGCCCCTCTGGCATTTGCCAGAACCCGCAGATTGCCAGTCCGGGCCTGACAGGAAGACATTAGAGGACATTATAGACAAATAGCAGGGGACCTTTTTACCCATAAAGTGGATCACCGCACCAGAGGCCACCCCTTTAGACTAGAAGAAAAGAACTTTCATTTGAAGCAACGTGGGGGGTTCTTCACGGTCAGGACAGTGAGGTTGTGGAATGCACTGCCGGGTGATGTTGTGATGGCTGATTCAGTTAATGCCTTTAAGAATGGCTTGGATGGTTTTTTGGACAGACATAATATCAAAGGCTATTGTGATATTAAGCTCCATAGTTAGTATAGGTATGCGTATATAGAATGTATGTGTAAAAAGTATGGAGGGGTGTGTGTATGGATAAAGTTCCAAAAAGTGTTACCAATCGTACCTAAAAAGGAAATGGGAAAACAAGAAAATATATAGCGTTCTTTTTAAACTGATTCACGCTTCTGTGCACAAACACACATTATCAGTGCTGTAATATCCACCTAAGGTTTAACGTGCAAGTGAATACATTTCAAACATACTTTTACGCCATCAACTAAGTGTACTGTGTTAATGAAAGGAAAAATGAAAAGGAGATACCTACACGCCCACAAGATAAAACAGGGAGCTACACTATTATCCTACTCAGTACTCAGTAACATGATCATTAAAATTCTACTCTACTCTATAGTAGTTTGCATTCAGCAAAAAGCTGCTGTACAGGGTATCCTATATTCCCGGCTCTCTTAATTCTTTAATTTCCTCAGTGTTTACATTGGTAATACCTGCATGGATTTTGCCCTGATTGAAATGTGTACAAATTGTATTATTATCAGCAAAGTCTGAAACTAGAGGACGGCAAATTAAACTATGATTAAACTGGCTTCATAATGCGGTAAAAATAAAGAAAAAGTTTTATTTCCAACGCTTTGGTCCAGTTTATGACAAGACATAAAAGATATACAGTATATATATATATATGTATATATATATATATATATACTGTATATACTGTATACATATAGAAGTATATAGAATCTCCGAGGCCTTTGAGAAAGGCCTCGGAAAGGCCGAAACATTAGTCTTTTAATAAAACATTTTTTATCTTCAAGTAAGTCCTGAGAGTGCGGCCCTTTCTGTGAGTTATAAATATATATATACATATATATATATATATATATATATATATATATATATATATATATATATATATATATATATATATATATAAGCAATTGCTTCAGAATAATGGACTTCTTTACTCTGAAAGAGCAATCAGACAAATCCCTGCATAAGCTTTGTAAGTGTTATTTCCAGTAACCTAAGCCGACATCCAACCCTTTCTTGAAATTAATGGATCTGCCAGTACAACCACTTCAGGCAGAGAATTCCACAACGCTTAATCAATTCATCATTCCACTGTCTTGTAGAGGTAATGAATACTTGATAGAACAGTAAAGTTTGTGGCCATCTGAATCCTATTTGTAATTTCAGCAGTAGAGTCAGTGTACGGCCAATGACAAGAATTTGGTGCCTCGCTGAAAAATTATTGTGAACCCCTTAATATACTGTGGATCTTTTATTCTCTGCACAGTTGCAATAATATCAATGAAAATGACTGCTTCCAAAACACCAAATATTAGCAGCGGTGTAACTACCGGGGGGTGTAGAGTGCAACTGCACCAGGGTTTTTTTAACTTTAGGATTTAATTCTCCTCTAAAGCTGTAAGCTGTTTTTTCCTGTTGTATTCTGTCACATTAACAGAGAATGCAAGTCTTTTTTATAACTATGAAAAAAATTGATCTGTTGCTTAAAAGAAGACATTCTAAGAATAACTAGTTTTCTCTCTTAGTAGGCAGATATGGGAAGATCGTTGTAAACAAGGTCGGACTGTGCTGGCAGGACACCAGGAAAAAAAACGGTGGGCCCCAACAACCCAAACTCATTCCCCATGCAGCTCCCTGACCTCCTCTCTTGCCCTGATTGCACCGCATCAAGAAGAAAAAACAAGGTATATGTGGGGGGCTGGCGGAGGAGGTCCAGGGGAGTAGGTTTCTGGCTGGGGTGGGTTGCAGCTTCGTTCTTGTGCTCCAGATTGCAGTCTGGACATTCCCCCCTATCCTGCCCCCTAAGTTCTGGTTTATTCAGATATTCAAGTTAGGAAGCGGCAGTGGGTACACAGTGTTAAGGAAGGATGTGTTTAACTTTGTTCCATTGGACTTTAATAGCTGTCTCATGATTGGTCCACTGGTAGCTCCACCTATACAGTACATTCCTATTGGCCTTTTCTCTTTTAAATACTCTGTTGTACCTAGTGTTCAGCCTATGACAAGTGTCCTTTGGAGACATGAAAATACAATGTGATATTTTACTATATCTACAACTGTCTCCTGTTTTCAACTACGTGTGGTTTGGTTTGTGCCAGCCCGCTTTGATGTTTCTGTTGCTTACTCCCTTTGCTGAAGGTCTGGCCCACCATGTACAGCGACAAGCTTCTACTTGTACCCTTCACACTGGTCTCTTCTCCTTCAGTTTCTCAATAAAACTTATGACACCAAGTTCCAGGAACAGCAAAGAACCTTAAACCATCAGTGAGCCTCCTCCAAGTTTCAATGAAGTGATGCAGGCATAATGGCTCTTTTCTTTAAATAATTCATTTATCTCCCTAATACTAAAGGGATGTTGTGCTTTATCAAAAAGCTCTAAATTTGTCTCATTGGTGCCCTGGACATTCTCCCGGAAGGAATATGGCTTGTTTAGGTGTGTTTCACTGCTCGGAATGATTAGTGAAACGTCTTCAATGATTACTCAGCAAGTCCAGTTGCTTTAGGATTACTTATATGAGATATGTTTTTCATAGTTTTTCTAAGATGTGTGCTGCTGTCCATGTTATTACAAATCTGCAGCTGCTGGGCTGGCTGCATTATAACTGTTAACCTGCAGTATGATAACAAATTTGTCATTAAAGGAGAACTTCACACAAACATAACTTAAACTTTTTGAAACGTAAACATAATTTCAAGCAACTTTGCAATATACATCAATTAAAAAAATATGCAGACTTTTCATGATTTTTAATGGTTTGGAACAGTTCCCTAAGCCTAGCCCCCTGCTCTCCTGCTGATTTGTCTGACTGCTTTGCTGAGCTGGCTGACTACTGTTACGTTGTATCAACAGCCATCTGTCCTCAGCCTGCATCCTCCAAACCCCACAATTCTCTGCACACGTGATTTCAATAAGGAACAGAACATTATAGTGCAATGCATTGTGGGTTATGTAGTTCCTGCATGCTGTCTGTAAACTGTGGAGTAGTTGATACAATTTGTAACATCAGTGTTTAGTCCCTCCTTCCCTGCCAGGATTTCAAATGATGCAGAAAGAGAAGAACTGTTAACCAGCTGGATTTCAGCATAGAAAATGGCATTTATTCATACTTTTTGAAGAAACAGGTAACTGTGATGTGTGAATTAGGGGGTTCTGTTTTATGTGGGCCTCTTTATCAAATTTTGGTTTGAAAGCATGAGTTCCCGTTAATGTTTCCAAAGAAATCTATAAACGATGAGCATTTTACAAAACCTCTGGTGGAAATAAAACAGTTGGTCTGCAAGTATATTATCCCTAGGAGTCTCTAGATGAATCTATAAATACCAGAACTTCCTCATCAACATGGCAAAAGGTCACCAAATCTAAAAATGTGGTTCTGCATAAAATGGCAAATGATTAAGTCCACGTGAGGGGTCATTTACTTACCACACTGCCCAAAAAGTTCCCTGTAGCCCTTTGCACAAAAAATCCTATTCTTTAAAGGGATCCTGTCATCGGAAAACATGTTTTTTTCAAAACGCATCAGTTAATAGTGCTACTCCAGCAGAATTCTGCACTGAAATCCATTTCTCAAAAGAGCAAACATATTTTTTTATATTCAATTTTGAAATCTGACATGGGGCTAGACATTTTGTCAATTTCTCAGCTGCCCCTGGTCATGTGACTTGTGCCTGCACTTTAGGAGAGAAATGCTTTCTGGCAGGCTGTAGTAAGTAAGATTGAAAAAAGACACATGTCCATCGAGTTCAACCTTTTTTTTTTTTAATTAACTACCTATCTGCCAGTTGATCCAGAGGAAGGCAAAAAACCCATCTGAAGCCTCTCCAATTTGCTTTAGAGGGGGAAAAATTCCTTCCTGACTCCAAAATGGCAATCGGACTAGTCCCTGAATCAACTTGAACTATGAGCTATCTTCCATAACCCTGTATTCCCTCACTTGCTAAAAAGCTATCCAACCCCTTCTTAAAGCTATCTAATGTATCAGCCTGTACAACTGATTCAGGGAGAGAATTCCACATCTTCACAGCTCTCACTGTAAAAAACCTTCCGAATATTTAGGCGGAACCTCTTTTCTTCTAATCGGAATGGGTGACCTCGTGTCAGCTGGAAAGACCTACTGGTAAATAAAGCATTAGAGAGATTATTATATGATCCCCTTATATATTTATACATAGTCATCATATCACCCCTTAAGCGCCTCTTCTCCAGAGTGAACATCCCCAATTTGGCCAGTCTTTCCTCATAGTTAAGATTTTCCATACCTTTTACCAGCTTAGTTGCCCTTCTCTGTACCCTGATTACTGAAAAATAAAAGCCAGCGCCAAAAGGCACGGGAGACAAACACAGAGAGAAAGATATAGGGTAATATTGTTTTACAAAGTTGTCACCTCTTGTGCACAGCAAAATCCAATATCTTTTACCATCTAGGTGTTTCTCTCATGTAATATTCTCCACCACCAGAATAAAATTTAAACACTTTCCTTAAAAATTTTTTTTGTGTATAGGTGGGTACTCACAAACACATATTTTTCAACTTGCATATAGTAGTTCGACGAAAAGAACCTTCGAATCGATAAAGCGGATGCTTAACAGCTCACATGCAATAGATCTTGAGGAATATCCGGGTATATACTGTGAATTAACATGCAGCAGCGATAGTGTAAAATCTTTTTTAATTTAGAATAAAACAATTAAAATGCACTCACATGGCAAACAATGTTAAAAAAGCATATCTATGCATCACCGTCTTGAAGGCTTCCCTTGTGCAAAAAAACGTCCACCCACTGAGTCCACCAGGAATCTTTAAGATGGTAAAAGTACAAACACTGGCGTTTTTTCGCCGGCTTGTTTTCACTGGCGTTTCTTTCTCCTCGTGTACAGGACGGGGCGCACTTCAATGACGTCACCTGCCTAACGCGTTTCGTCGTGCGACTTCTTCAGAGGCCTTAACTTCACTGCGCATGTCCCAATCTTTTATAGCGTCTTCCTGTGTGTCTCCCCAACCAAGCCTCGTTTTGGTTACTCTTGGTTGCTATGGGGACGCGTGATCCTTCAGTTCACTCCTTCATTCATTTTTAAACCCTAAATAAATTATATATACTCCTCTTTCATGGCTCCAAACACCTTCTTATCACTTTGGGCATTAAATAAAAACATGTTATAAATGTCCAGCAGATTTTTCTGATTATTAACATATATTGTAATTTAAACTTCTAATTGACATGGACACTTTCTATTGTTCCTTATATTTATGCAGCTACTGGCAACTCCAGGTATTACATACATGGAGCAAATACATACATGGAATAGATACATTGTTATAAAAGCAAACACATTCCTCTCTACCACATATTTAATTCTAGGGAAGGAGGGGGGGGGAGGAGGAGAGAGATAGGAAAGTGTATGTCTCCATAGGGGCATTTTGGGGGGCCTATATTTCCCTTCGCATATTAAAGAAATGCTCTTAGATTTATGTCTATATTTAACCCCTTCGGTATGCTTGTTTCCATTCTGTAAATCCATTTACTTTCTATTTGTAATGTTTTATAGAAAGGGAAATATAGGCCCCCCAAAATGCCCCTATGGAGACATACACTTTCCTATCTCTCTCCTCCTCCCCCCCCCCTCCTTCCCTAGAATTAAATATGTGGTAGAGAGGAATGTGTTTGCTTTTATAACAATGTATCTATTCCATGTATGTATTTGCTCCATGTATGTAATACCTGGAGTTGCCAGTAGCTGCATAAATATAAGGAACAATAGAAAGTGTCCATGTCAATTAGAAGTTTAAATTACAATATATGTTAATAATCAGAAAAATCTGCTGGACATTTATAACATGTTTTTATTTAATGCCCAAAGTGATAAGAAGGTGTTTGGAGCCATGAAAGAGGAGTATATATAATTTATTTAGGGTTTAAAAATGAATGAAGGAGTGAACTGAAGGATCACGCGTCCCCATAGCAACCAAGAGTAACCAAAACGAGGCTTGGTTGGGGAGACACACAGGAAGACGCTATAAAAGATTGGGACATGCGCAGTGAAGTTAAGGCCTCTGAAGAAGTCGCACGACGAAACGCGTTAGGCAGGTGACGTCATTGAAGTGCGCCCCGTCCTGTACACGAGGAGAAAGAAACGCCAGTGAAAACAAGCCGGCGAAAAAACGCCAGCGTTTGTACTTTTACCATCTTAAAGATTCCTGGTGGACTCAGTGGGTGGACGTTTTTTTGCACAAGGGAAGCCTTCAAGACGGTGATGCATAGATATGCTTTTTTAACATTGTTTGCCATGTGAGTGCATTTTAATTGTTTTATTCTAAATTAAAAAAGATTTTACACTATCGCTGCTGCATGTTAATTCACAGTATATACCCGGATATTCCTCAAGATCTATTGCATGTGAGCTGTTAAGCATCCGCTTTATCGATTCGAAGGTTCTTTTCGTCGAACTACTATATGCAAGTTGAAAAATATGTGTTTGTGAGTACCCACCTATACACAAAAAATTTTTAAGGAAAGTGTTTAAATTTTATTCTGGTGGTGGAGAATATTACATGAGAGAAACACCTAGATGGTAAAAGATATTGGATTTTGCTGTGCACAAGAGGTGACAACTTTGTAAAACAATATTACCCTATATCTTTCTCTCTGTGTTTGTCTCCCGTGCCTTTTGGCGCTGGCTTTTATTTTTCAGTAATCATTTTTTCGGACTTGGAGGGATACAAGTAAAAAAAGCCGGCTGGGAATAGTGGACTCAATTGGACATTGGTCATTCTTTCCTTTTTAGGATTTTTCTGTGTAGAGCTTCTCTGTACCCTCTCTAATACAATAATGTCCTGTTTGAGTGATGGAGACCAAAACTGTACGGCATATTCTAGATGGGGCCTTACAAGTGCTCTATACAGTGGAAGAATTACCCCCTCCTCCCGTGACTCTATGCCCCTTTTAATACAGCTCAAGACCTTATTTGCCCTTGATGGACATGGGTTTTTACTATTGAGTGTTGTTCTTAGATCTACCAGGCAGCTGTTATCTTGTGTTAGGGAGCTGTTATCTGGTTACCTTCCCATTGTTCTTTTGTTTGGCTGCTGGGGGGGGGGGAGGGAGGGGGGTGATATCACTCCAACTTGCAGTACAGCAGTAAAGAGTGATTGAAGTTTATCAGAGCACAAGTCACATGACTTGGGGCAGCTGGGAAATTGACAATATGTCTAGCCCCATGTCAGATTTCAAAATTGAATATAAAAAAAATCTGTTTGCTCTTTTGAGAAATGGATTTCAGTGCAGAATTCTGCTGGAGCAGCACTATTAACTGATTCATTTTGAAAAATTTTTTCAATCAACAGGTTGTCATTGGCATAGTAGTCAGGGACAACCCCTAAGTTGCAGTATAGCCTGTTGAGAGAGTTGCCATGTGTGCATAGGTATTCCCATTTAGCATATAACTCACCCACATGTTCTGAGGATAGAACTACAGTAGTTCTTGTCTAGGGAACAATGTCTCCAGTCGAGGAAGAGTCTATACATTTCAATGAGGGAGTATTATACAAAATGTATAGATCTTCCTTGACTGTATTTACCGAAACAGCAACCTGTAGACTTTATGCTATTTGATTTTACTTTTGTCTCACCTCAACCTAACTGGGGGCTTTGTAAAGAATTAGGGATGCACCGAATCCACTATCCTTCGCAAAAGATTCAGCCGAATACCGAACCAAATCCAAAATCCTAATTTGCATAGACATAGACCCATGAAAAATATGCGTATAAAAAAAACAAAAACCCAAAAAACAGCTATACAGTTACTTCTGCATTTGAAATCACAGTTACCTTTCTGTTGTGCATATGTGCAACTATATCAGCATAGTTGAAGAATTACTTTCTTATTTCTATATTTTTTCTGCGACGTAACAGTATGTAGTTTGGTATCTTACTACATGACACTATCAGGCCTCTTCCCCCCCCCCCCTTTTTAACATTCTTTATTTTATTATTTTAACAGTGGACAAGGATTATTATGGAAATGGGGCATAAAAAAAAAATGTGCGGTTTTCAGGTACAGCCTGCAAACATAGAAACCAGGCATTACATAGAACACCTAAGGGCTCATTTACTAATAGCTGGGCACTGTGAAAAGTACAAAAAAAAAAACCTACAATGCACCATGATTTTATATTTTGCAGTTTTTGGTGCAAGAGAGCATGCAGTGCATCAGGCAACTTAGAATGGCCTGTCTTCTCACTCTTCTTTCCTGTGAAGGTATCACTGTTGCGTGCTACGTACTACAGCTGGTACCCCAATTTTGACAGCTTCTACTCTGCTTCTGCTTGTCCTGGTCATATCCCATGCTTGTGCAGATAGAAAGTCAAGCCACTGCCTTACATTTCTCCATGTTTAAAGCACGGTGCTTCCCAGATATTTAGCTATCCAGGGTGGCTCTTCTGGTCTGCAGTCTAGGCAGGTTTTTTGGAACAAGAGGGTCCCAATGCCACCAAGACCTAGTCATATATTGCTGATTTGAAAAATTGCTATCCAACTGGGTCACCAAGTCAAATATTGACCTGCCCACCCTCATCAGTATTCTCAGTACCACCATAAAATATAAAGAGCTTTCTTTTAATATCTGCATGGTAATGAAAAACACAATATTGGGAAGATTAGATTTTCTAACAAGGCAAAATTGTATTTTACAAAAGGCCACATCTGGAGGAGACACATATATTGGAAGAATTTAGTTATTAATTATTTTGAGACAGATTTACAGTTCTTATTGTTATTATTAATTAAGGGAACACAATTCATTTTTTATTATTTAAAAAAAAAAATATTTGTTCGTGTTTTGGAAAAACTGTCATATAGAATGGCCGTTAACATTCTCTAAAGAGCAAGGCCACACAAGAAGGGTCATTTAGATGTGCGGCGTTGAGATGGTCACTCGCAGGGAAAGCAAAACATGAATATCCTGTGGTTCTGAATGATTCAGCTGTGCATGGCTAAACAGTGCACGTTTGCAGCTGTAGTCTCTGGACATTTATATCCTCATGAGAGAATAAAAGCAAGTTGGATATCTGAAAATTTAAACAGCCAAGCTTTTGTTTAAGGAGAGATACCATTGAACTAGGATGTCTGTATTATTTTAGATTTTATAAAAAATAATTTTAACTATAAAACAGCACCCTCGAATATGTCTACAAGTACTCATAATAAAATATTTACGTTGGGTTGAAAACAGACCAAAGTTGATCAAGTTCAACCCCTCCAAATGATCCCCAGTGCACATATATTCATACTCGTTGCACCCCCATTTCCAAACTGAATACCTTATATAGTGGTTTTTACTCCCAGTAGGAAAATTCATGAAATAAAAAGTTTTACTAAAAAAAGATTTATTTTTTTTGCTAAAAAAAAACCCCCACCACCTTGTAATAACTGAATAGTATTATAGGGTACATATTTGCTCATATTTTTGCAATTCCAATTTAGTTGCCAGAAAATGACCCAAGTTGCTGTCAGTTTTGGTCAAGCCACCTTTAGCTTCCTGAACTCTGGGCAATGAAAACAGGATTTAATTGTAAACATTCCTCTGACCTCACAATCACAACAACATTCTGAATAAACACAAACTCACTGGTGTCAATCACAACACATAACACAAGTCCCCAAACATAATGATACACAAAGAATGATACACTTCGCCAGGCGTAGATTCGTCAGGACATCGCAAATTCACGAAGATCCGCACAAGTTACCGATTGTTTCCGAAGTTGCGCTAGCGAAGTTACTATGAGCGGTCTAAAGTTGCGCTAGCGAAGGCTAATTTGCATATGGCGCCAAATTTGAATTTCAATGGATGTGTATGCAGCAGCGCATACAGAACACTACACAAGCGCAGGGAAACTTAATAAAAGTTTAGTTAGGTGTTCTAATGCCCTACACATATGCCCACAGTATAGTTAAGGTGCCACAAATGTAGGGGGGAAGGTGGGCACCATTAAAAAAAATTCGATCTTTTTCAGCCTATCACTCACCCAAAAAAACACCAGCGTTTTTTGGACGTAGAAAAAATTTCAACTATTTTCTGACTTAGAAAATTTTCCAACTTTTTTTTAAAAACTATCTACTCTATTGCACTTCGCCTGCTCTAACCTGGCGAAGTAAACTCTGGCGAAGGAGGTCACGTTCAGAAAAAGACCAATATTAATAAATTTGTGTATTTTCGCCCCCTTCGCCAGAGTGCAACTTGCCAGACAGTTGCGCGCATAGTGTGCGCTAGGCTATCAGCATCGCTGGTGAATTTTCACCAGGGTGTAAATTTGCGAAGTTGCAAAATGATTTAACGCTGGCGAATTTTCGCCAGCGTTAGTCACTTCGCCCTTTAGTAAATTTGCCCCTATATGTACTTTATATTGTGAGTGGGTCCCTAAGCTCAGTAAGTGAAAGCAGCACAGAGCATGTGCAGTGAATCAGCAGAAAAGAAGATGGGGAGCTACTGGGGCATCTTTAGAGACCCAGATTTCCTCTGCAAAAGGGCTTTGGTTGCCTTGGGCTGGTACAGAAAACGAAATGTAAAGCATTTCTGCCCTACTTCTTTAGTTAAGCTTTAGTTCTCCTTTAAATCCTTAGGCCGGGTAGTGTACAGTTCCACCAGGCTCTAACCCAATTGTTTAATGCTCCTGCAACTGGTTAATGGAAATGGAACTGTTTGATTTTTATATATATATATATATATATATATATATATATATATATATATATATATATATATATATATATATATATATATATATATATATATATATATATATATATATATATATATATATATATATATATATATATATATATATATATATATATATAGCAGCAAGTAAGTTGCAGGTAAAACCTAGTCCCTTTGTAAAATGTATAATGAAGCAATAGAATTCTTAATGAATCAGATAAAATTGAGCATAGGACTGGCCAGATATGGGATGTCTTTGACGTAGTTGGCCAGCTTAAATATATTGCAATATGGAAAAACAATCCCTGTTTTGTTTAAAGGGTAAGGCATTTTTTCAGTAGCAGTATGCACAAAATGTCGCTGTCTTAAATATATTGATAATGGGTTGAGTGCAGAGGACTCTTGTATTTGTCTATATGTATTTTGTGGTCACACCCTCATTGCACCCCCGCCTAATGGTTTTAAAAAATAGTGGTGAGCACAACTTTCCCTTGTTTGTTATAGTTATACAGGAGCAGTGACCAGCTCCATGTTGTAGCTCCCACCCTTCCCAGCTATAGTCAGGTGATCCCACTGGTGTCTAATAAAAGGGCAGCCAAGTATGGAGGTTTACTTTGAAAGCAGCAAGTAAGTTGCAGGTAAAACCTAGTCCCTTTGTAAAATGTATAATGAAGCAATAGAATTCTTAATGAATCAGATAAAATTGAGCATAGGACTGGCCAGATATGGGATGACTTTGATGTAGTTGGCCAGCTTAAATATATTGCAATATATGGACAAACAATCCCTGTTTTGTTTAAAGGGTAAGGCATTTTTCAGTAGCAGTATGCACAAAATGTCGCTGTCTTAAATATATTGATAATGGGTTGAGTGCAGAGGACTCTTGTGTTTGACTATATATATATATATATATATATATATATATATATATATATATATATATATATATATATATATATATATATATATATATATATATATATATATATATATATATATATATATATATATATATATATATATATATAGCACTCAAATGGCTGATATGTGCCTTCAAAATCTGTTACTGGGAAATGCCCTCCTTCTTCTACAGAGAAAACTGGAGGTCAGCTAATTAACTGCAGATGCTGCTAGTGATATTGTTTGTCTTAAGTAACATGAAGACAGATTTGCAACCCCACTTAGAGTTTTATTTTTATTAAACAGTCCCCGGAGGCTGCGGAGATTAGCATTGTTGATATAACAACACAACATACAAAGTAAGGCAACATTCAGCTGATCCGTCATGCCCGAGAATACTGTACCACTGCCTGCATAACTTTATATGCTTTTTTGTGATGTTAATTCTACATGCTGGCCAAGTGCAACGGGCATCAAATTCCTCCGGCTCCTTTTTAGGAATCATTAACAACTTCTCAACATTTAATGATACTGAGCTCAGTGCAATTCCTCTCCACGCAAACATGGCTATCGGGTTGCTAGATTTCATAAGCATGCCAAAGGTTCATTTGGTTACTCTCGGTCAAACTTGAAATTACTTTTAGTCTATTCAGCGTCATTGATACAGAGGAGCAAGCTTTATGTAAATATTGAGATCTGAGGCCTGTTCCCCAGTGTCATTTCATTTATAAAAAGATGATTATGACTGCAGCGCCAAAGAAATTGGCTCCATCCGTAACAGTGCAAAGTATTCAAAGAGGGTATCAGTACTACAAGACCAACCACAGAAAGGAAGTTTTAAAAAGAGCAGTCACAACTAATTTAATAAATGAATAAAGCTGATCCTTTGATTGTGTTTGTGAATGTCACGCTCACACTAGATACAAAACTTGGGGAAAATGTGCTTGTCTTTAAAAAAAAAAAGAGGACCACAATACCTGAAGTAGGGATAACCATTTTTCTTCTACCTGATGTACCATAATGTTGCAACACCCAAGGCTTCATACAACCAAAGATTCTGTTCATATCTTCAAAGTGCACTCTTTTCAAGTGGCAGCCCTGGTGGGCACAGCGGAGCTCACGGGCGCCATCTTCCAGCTCTTCGGGTCTTCTTCTGTCGATTCGGCCACTACCGTCAATTTCGGCGCATGTGCAGTTGTCATGTTCCCAAAGACTGCTCCAACTGTGCATACGCCGATACGGCTCTTACTTCCCGAAGAAGACCGAAGAGAAGAAGATGACGCCCGTGAACTGCAAAGAGAGGTAAGTAAAGAGTTAGGGGCATGTACCAAAGGTAACAGCTAGGCTGGGGGGAGCAGGGAGGGGGTCTATGTAGGGTAGGTGTTTTTATAATTAAGGGTTTGGCTCGCCTTTGGCAGGTAAATGCTACCTGATGATCAATTGCTATGGGTTACTGCACCTGGGCAAACTGGTGCCTTTTATTACATAACCCCAAAAGTTTCTTAGCCATCAATATCGTTGCTGTGCAACTGCTCACCAAACAACTAAGTGATGTCACTCAGTCTTAAACCCCTTGTGATTGGAGAACCAGAAATACTAAGTTACCCAATAAAAGGCATCTCTTTCTCTTCATTTACCTGGAAAATGAACAATTGCTAATACTTTCTGCATATTACCCAGATAATGTGTATTTGAGGCAGTTCTGCACATGACAAAGAAAGAAATTGATGTGACCAATGATTTACCTTACTGTCAAAGGTTTTTGCTAAGCTCAGAACAAGGTCACTGTGTTTTGTTTGCAGGGGAAGGCCTCACATAGTTTAGAGCATCAAACTAAGAAGAAGGCCAGTGGCATTCACATATATTATGAACTTCTTTTTGTAACCAAGAGCATGGGAGACTTCAGTTGCTGCATTTTTTTGACTAATAATACCATTTGAGATGTTGTTTAGAATAGGTTCATCTATAAATACTAAAAGTCAGTAAAGGTTAAATTCCCCTTTAACATTACTTTCAGGTTTATAGTCTTTTTATATGAGAAAGTATTGCAACATTTGACAGACTACATAGAAAATATAAAGTTCTTTTTTAATCAGGTCCTATTCTTCAGTTGGAAAGGCGCCCTTCTATAATATTTAGATTACTTTCATGTATGTGTAGTCTACTAGAAGGCTGTGTCTTCCTTTCTCCACAACTTTTATTACATACCTGGATAACTTGTTTATCCCCTGACCCCAAACATACAAGTCATACAAATCAAGTCATATATGTTTGTGAAAGAAGTGCAAAAGAAGAAGTTAAAAGAAAACACCTCTCATCTGGTACATTCATCCAGAGCTTTCTTTGTGCATTAATCTAGCTGTGGTGCGTATTTTGTTGTGCTCATAGCAAAAAAAGCAGAAGGTCCTGGCATCTAGGAGTACAGTATCTGTGCAAGGAAAAACTGTATTGTAGTACTGTTAAATAGGCAATAAAGGGTGACTGTAGAAGAATATGATGGAAAGCTATTTCAGCTGGTTAAAATTAGTCACAAGTTAATATAGCTGAAATGGCTAAAGTTAGGTAAATGAGCATTTTGTCCATTTATTTAAGTGAGCCTGATAAAAAAAAGTGCTTCCAAGCTGGTATTAACTGGACAGCCTAGTTTTCAGCCTTGGTCAGTCCAGTTCAAAGTACTGAAATCCAGACAAACAGACAAAAAAAGTGCCACTAGGACATCCAATCCATTTCCACCGGAAACAGTGTGAGATGTGGTAATATATTAAAGCATGACAATTCCATTTTGAAGACCACATTTCACAATGGCTTTCCCTTCGGATATGTTGCTTTGATGTATGATGGACTCGTATAAATTACATTACTTGCACATGTAACCTATTTGTGTAGGAGGCAACAGAGAATGTAAATGCAAACAACTGCTAGGAATCTCATGGAAAGGTCAAGGAACTATTCCGAAATGTCAGGCAACATCATTTACTGGAAAAAAGATTACACATAGTACAACTGATCTTCAGCCTTTCTAAGTGAATATGCATGAAATGGTAGACTAAGCTACGCAGGACATCGATGAGGGGCATAGCACACATAGGATCCATTAAATAGGACACGTTTGTTCTTCCTCCGGTATGCAAGATCAAAGACTGTTCCACAATATGAATAATAAAGAACATTCGTGGAGGCAATAATTGGCCTATCCCAAGAGTGACACAGAAATATTCGAAAATTCCTATGATGGACAGTCAAAAAAGAAAATGGAAAACAATGTTGCTGAGTTCTGCCCAAAGCAATATGAGATTATGGAGATCTTAAGAGACCAGATAGTCTGATAAAGTGCTCAATGGGGTGAAGCGCATTAGGAGTGTAGAGCTTGGGGACCATGCAGCACTAGGATGCCCTCTTATCATTTGGTGTGGTATGAAGTTTCTATACTATATATCTTTATTTTAAAATTATTTGTATCCACTAAATGGGTTTATGTATGAAACTGCTGCTTTGGGTTATATAACTTTATTGTATTCAGGATCTTAGCAGTGATTTGCACACATGATAAATGGATTTTTCCTATTATTTACTAAAACTATTTATTTATTTTTGGTCGGGCTTTTGGGAAAAAAAACTCGAATTTTTCGTGGAAAAAAAAACAATTTTTTTTCTGAATCCAAAAATCCGCCATCTTAAACCTGTCGACGCCATGTATAAGTCCCTATACCAATTTGAAGATATCATGGTTTGAGCTTGGTTAGGCCGATAATCCAAAAAAATTCAGACAATAACCAGCGATTCGAGAGAAAAATCTAAAAAAAAATCATATGATTCAGGTTGTACCTCGATTTTATCGAGCTTTTCCCCAATTCATTGCAGTGTGACATCATCGCGTTTCTCTGTGTTTTGACGCAAAAATTCATACTAAAGGTACCAGGGACCAGGGTTCAATGCCTGAATATAGGCCCTTCTTGCTAAGAGTTCCTGGGTGTTCACAATTACTATTTTGACTTGTTCTACTGGATTTTAACCTTCTGCTTCGACTCTGACCTTGCTACTATCTGCCTGCCCTGATCTTTTTACTGGAAATTGACTACGAACTTTCTTATCCCTTCGGACAGTGTGAATCGGGTTCCTTTATCTCTGTAATAATAAAGCAGTACATTGTAATTGATCCAAAGAAGATATAATTAATCCTTACTGGAAGCAAAAGCAGCCTATTTCATGTTTACATTATTTTCTAGTAGACTTAAGGTATAATGATCAGTTATCTTGAAAACCCCAGGTCCCAAGCATTCTGGATAACAGGTCCCATACCAGTAGCATCACATTTTTGGGGACACCCTCTAGCGCCATATGGTAGTTTCAGGTTGGGTAATAAATGATAAATCAGTTTTGGCCAGAAGTGTAATGGAAAAATAGTGGTGGATTCCCATTGACAGCAAATGTATTTAATGTGTTAAAGGAATGTCCAGAGGTTGAAATTAGCACCTCTGGGACCCAGTGCTACACAAAGACACATAACTTGATTCCCTGAAAGACTGAACTGAAGTAATATGGTCCAACGAGTCAGTGTTTCATCTAACATTTCATGTTTATGGTTGGAGAAAGCCATAAAATGCCTCCAGCCTCTGTCTCCGCTGCCAACAAAAGAAAGATGAGGGTTGAGAAGGTGGGTATATTAAAGAATGGGTCTATAAAAAATGGAAATATTTAGATTACAGTAAATATGTTTAATGATTTATTTTCCTGAATATATTGTGACAAGCTGGTGGCTTGAACACGTAACTTTTAGGGGGGATTAGTCAATGGTGAGCAGGCAGCATAGGAGAAAGGAGCCGAAAGACAGGGACACACAGCTTCTTCAAGGAAAACAGATTTATTTTCCAACTTTACACAAACACAGTATTGTCCACAGACACAGGGGTGACCATTTTATCATTCAACAAATAATAAAATAAAAACCTAGCCCATTGGGCACTACCTTCACACCTTGAAGCAGTCCCTGACTAGGCTGGGCCCCTTGTGGACTACCAGCAAACAAAACAATTGTTGTGGCTCACCCCTGTACTCGCAGTCTTGGAGTGAACCTTTTAGCCTCCTGGCTTTTCTTCAATGTCCCACACAGACAACAACTCTGGCTCTTAGTCACAGCCACGGGCTCCCTCTGCTTCTGGCAGGATCAGGCGGCACTCCCAGCTCCTCTGGGAGTTCCTCACACAGCCAGGTCTCCTACCTGCTGTGCCCTGATGAGAGACACACTCTCCTATTCCAATTAACTTTAAATAGCCTTTCCACAGGACAGCTTTCCTGTGGAAGGTGAACTCCAATCTCTGGACTGGCTCTATGGAATGGAGTCCCTGACTACTAAAGTCTTTAAACAGAGCGCTGATTCTCTGTTTCATAACTCCCTTCCTGGAGCCTATCTCAGTCCCTGGGGCGAAATTAAAGGCTAGAGTGACCTTTTTCCTCCTTTTCCTAGTCACTCTACCACATATCCCCCCTCTCTGCTTCAACCCGTAGGGGTGAGCACATTGAAACCCTAATAGAAATTCTTTTTCTCTTAAAGGGATTTCTACCTCTATACTCCCCACTCTTTCTGTGGATAAAGGGCTAGGGATCTGCATTTCATCACCCTGACCACCAGGGTGTATACTTGGGCACTTTTTAGCCTGTAACATATTGAACCCATATGTTTCAATCACCGTGTACACACATAGGCTGCTTTGCATACTTGACCCTCTCTCAGGCATCACCATGCGTTTGCCTTTGTTTTTCAATTTACTCCCCCAGGTTATCATGCCTGAACCATGGGAGTAACTTTCACCACATGCAGTTTTACATTCTGTCACCAAGCCTGAACCTGCATAGGGAGGCTTAATTTTCCTTAGAATACCCCCACCAATGGAAGGTATGACTCTAATGGACGAACCCTTTAAGGCAACATTATTACCTCTATCACAGGAATTCAACACATGTATGGCTATGGGAGTGGTCACACACAACTCCTGCTTTTTATCAACTGGGGAAGATACTTTGGCTGGACTTGTATCAACCCAGTCAGACACACATGCTTTGGCATCACAATCATGCACACTCTGCCTTTTACATTTACCCACTGTAGGGTGTCTTTCTTGGTCACAGATTTGTGTCACACACACTGACACACAATCAGTTATATGCTCAGTGGTAGCAAGCAACTCACATTTGGCAGCATTATGAGTATTCATACTGGACTCATCCACTGACAGACAGACACTTTCTGTCTGCAATACTCCTTCTACGGCCTGTAGAACAGGAGCGAGGTCACACACAGGATCTGGGGTATCCAGAATCTCACAATCTGGAGCCTTAAGAGGAAGTTTAACATCAATTTTACTTTCCTCTACATTCACACCATGTGGCTTACCACCATTGGTTGCCATGTTATCTTTTTCAACAACACACTCAGTTTGGTTGCCACTCAACATACACTCACCGAGTTTAACACAACCCTCTGTCTCTAAGGGTTCACTGTAGGTGGTCTGGGAATCCCCACCTGAATCACTTTTCTCACGCAAGTCTTTACTTTTAAAGTATAGGTCAAATGCCTCCTTTAGTTTCACCCTTGCAGCGTCACACTTTTTAAAGGGGCAATTATCCGTTATGTGACCTGGGCCAAAACAATATGTGCACTCTGTTTTGCACACAGTCTCAAACTTGCACACCCACTCTTGCATGTTATACATGGGGCAGGGCTTAAGGTTTGCTTCACCTTTAAGATACCCTCCATCTGAATTACCAACACAATTTTCACTCATATTGTGTTGCACACACTCACTTTCTGCATCTGCATGTTTCCCACTGTGAACAACCTCCTTCACAGGCTCTAGGGGAACATTACATTTAGGGGTCACCCCTACACTTTTCTCTATGGGTGTTAATTCACTCCCCACAGTCACACTTTCAGAATTCACCTCTGAACATTTTGCAGCAACATTAAACATCACATTTTGCATAGGATCAACAGTACCCAACTGGTTTGACTGCCCCACATGCAATACTTCATTGTTGTTTAACAAGTCCCGAACTAAGGGAAAGTCTGTTCCCTGAACAACGTCTCTCCGGACCTTGCCTGTAAATAAAGAGTCGCAGTCTTTCAACCCACCAGCCTGCTGTTCCCTTTCCACCACCCCTTTAAGAATAGTCTCACCATTCCTGTAGTAGGGCCTCCGGTGTGGAACCGCTGGGGATGAATTCTGGCCAAATATGCCAGACTGGACTTTGAATCCAGACGCAGTAGACTCTCCTTTACCATCCGCGAAGTTTCTCTCACTTCCGGTGCCTTTACCACCCTCGATGTGCGGACTCTCTCCCAATCGTTGTGGAACTGCATCCACCAGTCACCGCCTTGCTGTTCCTGTTTCTTTAACACAGCCCTCACAGCCTCCTGATGAACAGCTGAAGAAATTGGATTAGCAGCACTTGCCATATTCATCACTGGCTTATACGTAAAGTCTCTTAGGCTCATCAGCCCTTTAAACAGGTGTATGTCTTTTAATTGCTCCTTATTTTGCCCACATCCGAAACACCATATGTGACAAGCTGGTGGCTTGAACACGTAACTTTTAGGGGGGATTAGTCAATGGTGAGCAGGCAGCATAGGAGAAAGGAGCCGAAAGACAGGGACACACAGCTTCTTCAAGGAAAACAGAGATTTATTTTCCAACTTTACACAAACACAGTATTGTCCACAGACACAGGGGTGACCATTTTATCATTCAACAAATAATAAAATAAAAACCTAGCCCATTGGGCACTACCTTCACACCTTGAAGCAGTCCCTGACTAGGCTGGGCCCCTTGTGGACTACCAGCAAACAAAACAATTGTTGTGGCTCACCCCTGTACTCGCAGTCTTGGAGTGAACCTTTTAGCCTCCTGGCTTTTCTTCAATGTCCCACACAGACAACAACTCTGGCTCTTAGTCACAGCCACGGGCTCCCTCTGCTTCTGGCAGGATCAGGCGGCACTCCCAGCTCCTCTGGGAGTTCCTCACACAGCCAGGTCTCCTACCTGCTGTGCCCTGATGAGAGACACACTCTCCTATTCCAATTAACTTTAAATAGCCTTTCCACAGGACAGCTTTCCTGTGGAAGGTGAACTCCAATCTCTGGACTGGCTCTATGGAATGGAGTCCCTGACTACTAAAGTCTTTAAACAGAGCGCTGATTCTCTGTTTCATAACTCCCTTCCTGGAGCCTATCTCAGTCCCTGGGGCGAAATTAAAGGCTAGAGTGACCTTTTTCCTCCTTTTCCTAGTCACTCTACCACAATATACAACAGAGAAATAAGTGTTACAGAACTCTGTATGCTTAACTCAAGGCAAGGGGCTGACACAGGACACAGTACTCAAACATTTAAACAATGTCAATGAGAACAATGTTCTGGAGCCTGATGGAATGCACTCGTGAGTACAGCGAGACTTCAGTTTTAGCCAGGCCACTGCTTTGGTCTTTCTAAGGCTATCATCTAGTTTGGTACCAAGAGAAAGCTGAGTTTATTGGATTTACAGTCTCAGTCTAGCAATTCAAGTACTGCAAGCTTGACATCAGTAGTGGGCAAGTCACTTAAGCTTTGTTAAGAGAGGACAGACTGAAAGATCATGTGCAGAAAGTATTTGTCAAGTGTACATAATCCAACTGGGCTTGTGTTGTGCATTAGGGTTCTTTCTTAGGGGGAGGCACTGAAAGCAATGTTTACAGTATGTGTTTGCCTATGTTAGATAAATATGCAATTTATTCTATCCAAGATGTGTGATAATAACAGGGGAATCTTGATAGACTGGTAATTAAGGGAGCTAGCACACGGGCAGATTCAGGGAGATTTAGTCGCCTAGCGACTAATCGCCTCTTCTGCGGGGCGACAATCTTCCTGAACTGCCTTCCCCCTGCTATAATGAGAAAATACCAGCGCCAATGTACTCGCAGCGCTTCGATTTCCGAAGTCGCCTCACAAGAAAACTTCAGGAGACTTCCGAAATCGAAGCGCGGCGAGTGCGTTGGCGCTGGCGTTTTCTCATTGCAGCAGGCAGCAGGCAGGCAGTTCGGGGAGATTCAGGGGCGCGCCGCCAACGAGGCGAGTTGAGAAACTCGCCTCAGGTGACACGCCGGAGAGGTTTCCAGGGGCGGCAAAAAGCCGCTCCTGGTACCTTTAAGAGCTGAATTTCCGGTTTTTAAACTGGAAATTCGGCTTTACTAATGCGAGAGAGCGCGATTGCGCTCTCGGCATTAGAGTTCCTGCCTCCCCTCCCGACGTTTTCTCCTGAATCGGCGCTGGGGAGATTATCACCCTGCAGAAGAGGCGATTAGTCGCCAGGCGACTAAATCTCCCCGAATCTGCCCGTGTGGTAGCTCCCTAAAAGGCAGAAGATAAATGTAAGATTATGCATTAGGCAAGACATTTGCAGGATATATATCCCTTAATGTGACTCGTTGGTGAATCCCCGATGGAGACTGGCCCTGGAGTACATGTGGATAATGTGCTTAGCTTTATAAAAAGGGGACTGATCTGATTTCCCTATAGAAGTTACACTGAGCCCCACCCCGAGTGCATTAGATGGGAAATTTTGCCTTCCTCTGGATCAGCTAAAATATTAGGCAGTTTCACTTTGACAGACTGTTAAACCTGATGAATGTGCCATCTTGTCTATTATGTATCTGTATATATATATATATATATATATATATATATATATATATATATATATATATATATATATATATATGCCATCTACCAACTATAACCAGTAGATCTTCAGTCTGTCTTGATCACTGTGTCCTGTATGCCTACAGCATCGACTGAACTAAAAGACACTGACAGTGCTCCTGCTCCACATGTTCAGCCAAAGAAAATTATAATCAAAAGCCTTTTTACATTCAAAATTCCCGCTCACTTATCCCTTAATAGATAAAAAAGTATTCCCCCCCCCACTGCAATTCTTATTTTGTGTGGGACTCATCTTCAATTCCTGCAACGTCTTTCATTCGTTATCTTACTGTGCAAATATTTACGCAGGCCGCTGTGGCTGTTATTTCAGCTGCTATTTTAGTCTTACTTTCCTAATATTCTTCCGTAAGTTTTCTCCACTCTCTCCAGACAATTCCACATTTCTCACTGGAACTGTGTCTCATTTGTCACCAGTACTTCCCTTGCATACTCAAAGAATAAAGAAACATATTTTTCAAGTATTATGTAACTAATGGGGGCCTCATATTTGCTTTGTATGAGGAATACTGACCACCAGGCTATGAAGAATTCAATGTTTGGTCCGTTAGCTTATACATTTCTCAGCAGCAGTTTTTCGCCCCTACTGAGCATGCTCCTTGACTTGAAGCTTTTCTAGGAAACGCTGCATCAGACTGTAACAACTGCTTTGTTTCAGACTTAAAGGAGAACTAAACCCTAAAAATGAATGTGGCTAAAAATGCCATATTTTACATACTGAACTAAATTTTCAGTGCGTCAATAGCAGCAATGATCCAGGATTTCAAACTTGTCACAGGGGGTCACCATCTTGGAAACTGTCTGTGACACTCACATGCTCAGTGGGCTCTGAGCAGCTTTTACTTACCTTACACCCCAGGTCTGTGCTCCTATCTGCAGAAAATCTTACCGGCCCAGGGTTCTTCTATCGAGCACCACAGATCGATTGTCTTCCTGCTTTATGGGGTCTTCTCACGGCTGTGCATTTGCAGTAGAGCGAGAAGCCAAACTTTAACGAAAAAGCCAGCTATTTCGCTCATGTGTCTGCCCTGGGAAATTTGAAAACCTGAAGAAGCAGGAAGAGGATCTCTCTGTGGTGCTCGCTAGAAGAACGCCGGGCCGGTGCTATTTTCTGCTGATAGGAGTACAGGCCTTGGGTGTCAGGTATGTAAATGTAGTCACTTAGTAAAATGCTATTCTTCTCCTTTAAGTTCCTTTTCAACTCTCACCACAGCTGATTCATGTTGGCCCTACTGCACTTTTGCAATGATTTTGGAATACTTGTACCCATTGGAGATGAACTCCATTATATCTTCCTCAGGATCAGCCAGCCATACGCGTACCAATTAGTTTTGTTGTAACGACGCACTGAATCCACTTTTTTGGGATTTGGCCGAATGTTGAATCCTTCTGAATGGAGTGATAAGGAATGGTTAAAAAGAACCATGAAACACAACCTACTTGTTTGCGTGACGGATTCAGTTGTCCAGGCACTTGAATTTGGCCAAATCCTGGACAGAATCCTGGATTCGAAGCGTCTCCATTTTTACAGTAAAATGGTTGGCAGGATTTGAACATTTTATTTACTGATGCACCTTGTCGGCCAATATATAGTGCAAAGGCAGATTAGGCAGTGAGGAGGAGCTGTAGCCCCACTTCATGTCCTGTTGTTCTGATCATTCACGTTCTTTGCATGAGAAACCAAAATAATAGAAAAGCAGGCAGATACCCTCTTATCTGTTCCGCCCATTGGCCAATCAGTCAAATATACCTGACTGCTCTGTGTATGACCACAATTAGGCAGGATTTACTTAGACAAAAGCTTAAAAGAACAGTAGCACCAAAAAACGAAAGCATTTTAAAGTAACGAAAATACAGTATAATGTACTATTGTGCTGATCTGGTAAAACTGCTGTGTCTGCTTCAGAAACACTACTATAGTTAAATAAACAAGATGCCTTGTAGCAATGGGGGCAGTCATTCAAAGGAGAAAAGGATACACAGCAGGTAACAGATAAACTCTGTTATCTACTGTGTATCCTGTGATTGAATGGCTGCCTTCATGGCTAAACAGCAATTCGATTATATGAACTATAGTAGTCTTACTGAAGCAAACACACCAGTTTTACTAGTGCAGCGCAACAGTACATTACAGTGTCATTCCTTCAAAACACTTTAATGTTTTGCTGTTACTGTTCTTTTAAGCTTAAAGGACGTCTTTTTTTCAACCTCATCTACAATGTTATCCATCTATAATCCCTCAACTACTGCAGATTGAGATGAGGTATTGTTAATGTATACATTTGAGAGCCAAGCTTACAATGTTATTTCTATTATTTTTAGGAAGGATTTTGAAGGGTGTGTATAAAGAAGTACGGGTATGGGACCTGTTATCCAGAATGCTCGGGACCTAGGGGTTTCTGGATAATGGCTCTTTCCATGATTTGGATCTCCATACCTTAAGTCTACTAGAAAATCATGTAAACATGAACTAAATAGGCTGGTTCTGCTTCCAATAAGGATTAATTATATCTTAGTTGGGATCAAGTACAAGGTATTGTTTTATTATTACAGAGAAAAAGGAAATCATTTTTAAAAAAGTGGATTATTTGGATAAAATGGAGTCTCGGGAGACAGCCTTTCTGTAATTCGGAGCTTTCTGGATAACAGGTTTCCGGATAACAGATCCCATACCTGTACCGTGTACACGTTATGTTGCTTTGTCGTCTATCTTCCTTTAAAGGACGTCAAGCCAAAACTATTTTTATGCGCTAATAAAATAAAACATAATTCAAAGCAACTTTGCAATATACATACATTCATTACAAATTTTGTGTGGATTTTAAGTTGGTTTTATTGCTTTTGAAAGCAGTGCAAAAAAATTAGATTATTTGGATAAAATGGAGTCTATGGGAGATGGTCATTCCCTAATTCTGAGCTTTCTGGATAATGGGTTTCCAGATAACAGATCCCATACCTGTACTTCCCGACGTTCCATTCTTCCTGAAGTGCTACCCCTGAACCTTGCTTTGATATTGGCATCTCTCTTCAGAATTCCTACTACAAAGCAATGTGGCCTGGAAACAGATTTTTAACATGATTTGATGCTTGCTTCTGGTGAATCCCAAAAATACGATTTGTTTTAAAGAGATACATTAGCAGCGGGCTTGTGCATTAAAAAGGATTCGCGATGCTGCATCTGACTCAGGAATAGCAGTAAATCATACGACCGAAAGAAGCAAACAAGTGATTAGGAATGCTGCTTCTACGCAGAGCTGCTGCCAACCATTTTGTTTTCCTCTTTTCTCATGCGCCAGCGGTGTGCCAAGTCCTTTTATTTGTTGTGGGGTTTCTCAGCACTCTGGCTGTTTATGCACAATTCAAGTGTAGTAATAACAAACTTCTGTCAGAGTCGTGGCGCATTGTCAAGATGCAGCGCAGGGAAATTCAAGAGGCCGCATATGTAAAACTTCACTGGAGCTGAGCTGAAATGATTTTAGTTTCATGTTGGCTAATCCTTGCACTGTAGTTTGTGATCACACACCAACCGTCTTTTATACAGTACAAGTATGGGATCCGTTATTCAGAACCCCATTATCCAGAAAGCTCAGAATTACGGAAAGGCCATCTCCCATAGACTTTGTTTTATTGAAATAATCAACATTTTTAAAACCGGTTTCCTATTTCTCTGTGATAATAAAACAGTAGATTGTACTTAATTTAAACTAAGATATAATGAATCCTTTTTGGAAGCATAAGCAGCCTATTGGGTTTATTTAATATTTAAATGATTTTCTAGTACACTTAGGGGCAGATTTACTAAGCTCGAGTGAATTTTCGAAGTTAAAAAAGTTCGAATTTCAAAGTAATTTTTTGAATACTTCGACCATCGAATAGGATACTACGGGGCACATTTACCTAGGGTTGAATATCGAGGGTTAATTAACCCTCGATATTCGACCGTCGAAGTAAAATCCTTTGACTTCGAATATCGAATAACGATCAAAGGAATAACGGTTAAATCCTTCGAATCGAACCATAATCGAACGATATTCCTTCGATCAGGAAATTGTTAGGAAGCCTATGGGGACCTTCCCCATAGGCTAAGATTGGCCTCGGTAGATTTTAGATGGCGAACTAGGGGGTCGAAGAATTTTTTAAAGAGACAGTACTTTGACTATCGAATGGTCACATAGTCGAACGATTTTTAGTTTTTATACGTTTCGATTCAAAGTCGAAGGATGAAGTAGCCCATTCGATGGTCAAAGTAGCCATATTCGACCATTTGAAATTCGATTTTTTTCCCTCTATTCCTTCACTCGAACTAAGTAAATGGGCCCCTATGACTTCGAATTTACTTTGACTTCGATTCGAAGTAAAAATCATTTGAATATTCGACCATTCGATAATAAGGATTTCGGTAAAAATCGTTCGAATCGTTCGATTCATTCGATTCAAACTATTTAATTGTTCGATCAAACGATTTCTATTCGATCGATCGAATAGGCTAAAAATCCTTTGACTTCGATATTCGAAGTTGAAGGATTTCGAAATTTGACACTTAGTAAATCTGCCCCTTAAGGTATGAAGATGCAAATTATAGAATGGTTCGTTATCCGGAAAACCCCAGGTCTCGAGCATTCTGGATAATAGGTCCCATACCTGTACTGTGAAATAAAGGGCTATGCACTAAATGAGGGTATCCTTATTAAAGGGACAGCTCACCTTTGAGTTAACTTTTATCAAGTTATAGCATGTCCCAATCTTACCAACTCTGCGGGTGTTCCTAAAGGGGTTGTTCACCTTTAAATTAACATTTAGCATCAGGTAGAGAGGGATATTCTGGGACAATGTTATTTACAAATTTTATTCAGTAGTTCTCCACTTTGCAATTTCAGCAATCTGGTTGCTAGTGTCCAAATTACCCTAGCAACCATGCATTGATTTGAATGAGAGACTGGAATATGAAAAGGAGATGGCGTGAATAGAAAGAGGAGTAATAAAAAGTTACAATAACCATACATTTGCAGCCTTACAGAGCATTTGTTTTTTTAGATGGGGTCAGTGACCTACATTTGAAAGCTGGAAATAGTCAGAGTAAAAAGGCAAATAATGCAAAAACTTTAAAAAAGAAAATATGAAGGCCAGTTGAAAAGTTGCTTAGAATTAGCCATTCTATAATGGCTATAAATTAAAGGTGAACCACCCCTTAATTTTTTTTGTTTTTAAATGATTTGCCTCCCTGTACTGCCTCTTTACAGCTTTCAACTGGGGGTCACTGTCCCCAGCAGCCAAAAAACGATTGCACTGTGAGACTAGAATGATATAGTTGTTCATTTCCCAGTCTTTCATTCAAACCACTGGCTGTGTGCCGCTGTAAATTGGACCCCAGCAACCGATTAGCTGCTAAAATCCAAAAACGGAGCACCAGCACCAACTGGTGTAAAACATGTGTCAAATAAAAAGCATATTCATAAAGCTTTGTTGTTTATACATATCATGTAAAAGAGTATTTTACTTGCAAAATTTAGATTTTTCTAATATTCCCTAACATTTTTGTCACCTAAACAAAATTGTTTGAGAAATAATAAAAATGTGAATTTTTATATTTTACCTTGTACACCTCAGATTTTTTTTATGGGCTTTCTTGACCTTTTATTTAATTGGATGCATATTGCACAGACTTGTGTTAGAAACATTGTGATTTCTGATTGTTTTCGTTCAATACTACGGATATTTTTTTTATTTGTACAAACGTAGCAGGGTATGGCTGTTGCCTTTAAATTGCTGACTAATAAACACAAAGAACCACATTTTTTAATTTTTATTTTTTTTAAAATTGATCAATCGAACAGAACAGGCTGTTTTTAAAAAAAAATCATTTAGGCTCCTTAATGCAGCCACATTTGTTTCTTCCTCTTGGTACAGGTATGGGACCTGTTATCCAGAATGCTTGGGACCTGGGATTTCCCGGATAAGGGATCTTTCTGTAATTTAGATCTTCATACCTCAAATCTACTAGAAAACCATGTAAACATGAAATAAACCCAATTGGCTGATTTTGCTTCCAATAAGGATTAATTATATCTTAGTTGGGATCAGCTACAAGCTGATCCCAACTAAAACCATTAGTTAACCGATATCCCTTTTTTTAAATTATTAAAATGATGGATTAATGTTCCTATAGCAACATGAATATAGGGCACTTTTGCTTATGGGAATGTACCAGTGTCTTGTGTGACTATATGTATATTATTGTAATATGATTTTATATATATATACAGGTATATGATCTGTTATCCAGAATGCTCAGGATCTGGGGCTTTCCAAATAATGGATCTTTCCGTAATTTGGATCTTCATGTCTTAAGTCTTCTAAAAAATTGTGTAAACATTAAATAAACCCAATAGGCTGGTTTTGCTTCCCATAAGGATTAATTATTTATATTTGGATAAACATATAAATTGTAAACGTTAAGGGGATCACAGCAGGGTTTGCACCATAACTGCAGGCCACTCCAAGTTGAAGGAAAAACAGTCCGTTTATTTTGAAATCAAACAGCTTTCAGCAGCAATCAGTGACAACAGAAAATACAACTTCAGTCACCAACAGAAAGTCCAATAATAACTTATTCAGCAGCTTTAGCAGTCACTACCCCAGAAGACTAACCAGGCTTGGTCTCTGGGGAAAAAAACCCACCGGCAAAATCTCAACCAAATAGATTTGTTTTTGACTTATATGCTTTCTCTGTAATAAGACAATGTGGCTCATTTATAAACACAGTGCAGTAACCCATAGCAACCAATCAGTGATTAACTTTTTTCAGCCAGCTGCAGGCTGAAAGCAATCATCTGATTGGTTGCCATGGGTTACTGGCCAGGCGCAAATTTGCCCAGTGTTTATAAATAACCCCCAGTAACTTGGACTCAATGATAACGTATCTGCAGAATACTAAGTTGATGGCAAAACAATCCTATGGGTTTATTTTAGTGTTTTTCTATTATCTATAAAGGCTTTATAGGACATAAATCATATCAAAACTGGTGCCCCCACCAGAGCTGTGGACTTACTAAAGCCACATGGGGGTAACAATAGTTTATTTTCAAGAAAATCCCCCTGAGCGATATGCACCTGATACTGGGTGGAAGCTCACACTGTGGGCTGCCATGTTAGGGCACATGCGCAATAAGTGCCCTGGACATGTGACGTAGGATCGGGGAACACCTTACCCAGTCACATGTCAAAATAACGATCAAGCGAGGGGGGCACAGCTCTCAATTAAGCGCACACCTTTAGTTGGAAAATTCTATTTTTATATGACAGGTGTCCTATAAAGCCATTCCGCATTAATAAAAAAAAATAATTAAAAAATCCAGAATATTCAGAACCTAGGATAATAGAACCCATACTTTAACAGAACTGCACCCACCCCTCACATTATTGTGTCATTGACATTTCGCGTATAATGGCTATATCGGTTTCAAGCAACTTTAGGAACAAATTCACAAAGTGTTTATGTGAAAATGCACCTTTACTTCAATAGTGTTCTGATATGTGGCAATTTCACGGCGCACTTTTTGAATATAGGGCAGAATTGATTCGCCTATGGGAATTCAGCGGACACAAGATAGCCATGGATGTGGGTCGTGGATGGACTTCCGATGGTTTTACTGCAGAAGCCACCCAACTACCCAACATGCACCAAGGAGGACCATAAACTGATGGACATTACTATTCAGAGAAATAAACTGGCCAATGAATGAAGGGAAACTATATGTCTTATCTCTGATTAAGGGTGCTGCACAAAGAGCAAGCACAAGCAACTGGGACAATCATGGTGCAAAATCATTGTGATTCTTATAACCTTTTTAACCTTAATCCCATTGTGTTTATTTAAAGGAGAAGGAAAACTGGCCACAATTGTGCAATCTATAACACTATATTTATTCTGCAGAATGCTTTACCATACCTGAGTCAACCTCTCTATACTCTCTCTCTCTGTTTATTTAGAATATCAGTTGCCATATTAGCTTGGTGTGACATCAGTTCCTGTTTGAGTCTCTCTCTGCTCACTTATAGCTCTGGGCTCAGATAACAGCAGGGAAAGGGGAAAAGGGAGCAAACCGAGCATGCTTAAGCCCTAGCCCTGGAGGTTTATGCTGAAAACAGGAAGTCTGATACAGAAGCCCATGTGCTCCTTTTAAATGTTTTTCAATAGGCGTAAACCCCAGGTCCCAAGTATTCCTGATAATAGATTCCATATATCTACAATATTATATAAAAAGTACTGGTTAAAATACTACGTCCAATCGGTCTTAAAAATACCAAGAACAAGACCGATTGGACGTAGTATTTTAACCAGTACTTTTTCTTACTATACTTTAAAATCTTTAAAATTTTCAGGCAAAAACATCCCATTTTACTTTTTCTTTTTTCTGTTCTCCGTATACAGTTCACAGAAGCTATCTTCCAGCTCTTCGGAATGGGAGCGGCAATTTCTGTGACTTCCGGCGCATGTGCAGTTGTGTCCGGATAGGAAGATTGCTTCAAATACGCATGCGCCGATACGGCAATCGCATTCCGAAGATTATTAAAGAGAAGAAGATGGCTGCCGTGAACTCCGCTGGACATTACCCCCAATGAGGGGTAAGTAAGAACTTAGGGGCATTTGCCTGTGGGTAGCAGTTAGGCTGGGGGGAGGAGGAGGGAGGGGGTCTATGTAGGGTAGGGGGGGGTTGGGATTTTTTTTACTTTAGGGTTTAATTCTCCTTTAACCCCAGACGTACCAGTATATTCACTACAGAAAGAGGATAATCAGCATTTTAACCCCAGACTGACAGTATAATCAGTGTAGAAATGGCTAGTGAGCACCCCATTTATAGCTAGACTAAGCAGCAAAAGCAGTGCCAACAACTGAGCACTCCATTAATTCAAACATACCAGTAATCCCTTTTTAAACTGATTTGGAGGATTTCTGTCTTAACTTTGTTGTGTACAATGTAATGGGATTTATTCTGCTTTCTGTAAATTATAGGAATGAATGTGGGCTACAGCTGAACTAATGGCTTTCCTCTATGGAAGGAACACAACATTCTTCATGCCTGCAGCAGTTTTGGCATCTCTAAGCCTACTGACTTGCTGAATTCCTTCCCAGTGACCTTCAGGTGTCTATATAACAAACTGGAGCTGATTGGCAAATCTTTGTCCCGGTATCTACAACAACTGCCTGCTGATTGGCTGAACATTTCTCTAGCCAGCACTTCCTTGAAATCAGAGGCCCTGTGACAGTTGGGAGTTTTTTTGCCTTTAGAAAAACAGCAGCAGCTTCTTCCTTCCCTAATAAATGCATTTTGGTGTTAAAATTATGTTCACGGGACAGTTATAATTCAACAGGGGTGGATAGATTAACGGCCGACCCCTCTCATCCACCAGGGTTATATGTTCCAGTTGCCTAGTGGTGCATAGCAGGAACAGTAGTCAGTTTCAAACCAGCTGATTAAAATGGATGATTAAAATGGATGCTCTGCTTTTTCTGGGAGCCAATAAGTAAAAAAAAAGCTATTAAAGCTAAAGAATCACCATCTGAGAGACGCGCCAATTGCAGCACCGCCTCAGTTACTTTCCTTAGACTGAACTCATGCAGCGCTGAGGGGCTTATGGAAAACAACCTGTGTTTAAACTACACTACATGAATTGGCACAAAGTTGCACTCAGCAGCTCACTGAATTCTTTTTATTCGCACCCATTAGTTCACTTGCACTTTTGTCCAGGGACTCTATAATCAGACATAAATTCAAAATAGGAATTCCAAAATGATATTATTTTAAAGAAACAAACATATCTTTTTCCTCCATTATGAAAACGTGGATTTGCAAATTACAGGTCCAAGGAAATTCAAGAAAATTCCAGGCGAAATCTCACCCTTGATCTGAGGATGAATCCATTATATTTCTTGCACCTCCGAGGTACTTTCTACTTACTGTACAGTATATATACAATGCATAAATTATCTAATATGTTATTACACGTCAGATGGATGGTGTGACTGAATAATATCTTGATTGAAACAGGCAACTTGTCAGCTTACACATAATAATAATAAGGATTATTATTTCAGACTGCTGTGAACAACTTTGGGCATGGGGCTGCTAAACCTTTGAGCTGATACAATAAGAACAGAATATAAAATACAGCATTTCCAGACATTTTTAGTTTTCCTTTAAAGACACATGGCTAATCAAAAGTTGTTTCACATTTACCTAATTGGCTATTTAATTATGAATGGTCCCTAACATATAAATGAATGTTTTCCAAGTAAGCATTCTATAACTGCTTAAACTCATTCCCAGTTTTACACTCCTCTGCTCTACGTGCTCCCTCTGCTGTCCATATCACACACTTGGGTAGATCATTGAGAGGAGACAGGAGTTGCAGCTGTCACTTTATATTCAGTGTTTAAGTCACTTGCAGACTGAAGAGATTTTAACCACTGATTCAGACTCTACAGGCACCCGTGTATGGCCAGCATTGTGGCTGCCTCCATTGTGTCAACAAAGTACTCTAGGATTTCAGACTATACATTCAATATGAAATATATTTTTTATTTATTGTATTTTAATCAATATTACAGAACTTTTCATTTTATTATAATCACAGAACATTTCAGAAGCATCACAGCGAGGTCTTTTTCCAACTTCATCTATCATGTTACTTTGTGTCAGATGATTCCACCGTATCCAAGGGTTGTTCTACATCTGTGAATGGTGTATTCATAAAGTCTTCTACATTTTGCTTATAATATTCAAAGTATTTTGCAGTTACACAGAAACATCCTGCTCCGACCAAAGCCATAAATGGACAAATGTAGAGAATAAATTCCATTGCGTGATTCCGTATCAGGTCAGATTCTGAGTAGTTTATCTTCATAAATTTAAAAATCTATTGGAAAATAAATATGGTATGTGTTATAATGCGGCATTTGCTGAGAATTCAATTTTATATATATATATAAATATATATATACACACACACACACACACACACACAATACACACACATTTCCAGCTGACAAAAAAAGGTTATTAACCCTATTTACTAGAGATTGCAATTTTTCAAAAACTAAACAGCCACTTACCCATAAATGTTCTTTCTCGCCTCCTTCTTTTCCAAGCAATCCTATTATTGACTTTTCAGTAAATGACCAAGAGCGGCGGTTTGGATACACTACCATCTGGGGAAAGAGAACAAAATGCAATAGGGTGTAAGATTTTGGCAACTATAGGTGACCCAAGATAACAATTAGGGGCACATTTACTTAGCTTGAGTGAAGGAATAGAAGAAAAAAATCTTTGAATTTCAAATTGGCTACTTCTACCTTAGACTACGAATTGAACTATTCGAACTAAAAATCATTCGACTATTCGACCATTCGATAGTCGAAGTACTGTTTCTTTCTAGCAATTTTCTGATCGAAGGAATTTCGATTTAATCGTTCGATTTTTCCTAGGATCGATCGATCAAAGTAATTAACCCTCGATATTCGACCATTAGTAAATGTGCCCCTTAGTGTACAACGCCTTTATCTAAATTTTGCCTGATGCATTATTCCTTTTCTTACGAAAATTTTCTGTGATACTGCAGCCATATACAACTGCAAATATCATACTCCAGATCTCTGGTGCTCATGCCTTTATTATAATACATGCACACGTATAATTTCAAAAGGGTAAGTGTGCACCGACTATTGACCACAGAGGGAACCATGTAATTACCACCAAGTCAAAGGTGGCAGTTGCACCAGGGTTTCCCTGCATCAATATGCACTGAAATGAGCCTTATAGAGTTGATCTGAACCCTACACCCCATTCAGTTTTACATACATTAGCTCAGCTAACACCTTTGTAAGCATTTTGGTGGGATCATTTGGGGGGGGGGTGAGTCCAAGAAGAAAAATACATTACCATGATGATTTCGTTGATAAGGACCTTGTTCATAGCCAAACAAATCCCATTTAGGAAGAAGAGAATCTGTTGAGAAAAAGTGAGGACAGTTAGGTTGAATGAAGTTCATCTTATAGAATGTATAGTTACAATGCTCTAACAGTTTACATAAAGTAGTAATGCAATTGTAAAACTTACTTGGGATACGACAGAACTAATTCCTACAAAAAATAATCCAAAGCACATAAGTGGGACAGAGACCAGAAGTGCTACGATACACACAACTGGCTCTCCATGTGGATTCCGCTTTTTATAATGTGCATTGATCTTCACGCCGAGAATAATGCCGATTGCAGTAGCAAGACATTTGCACAATCCGTAGATCAATCTAAAAATAAGAAGAGAGATTATTGTTGGTTAAACATGCAACCTTTTCGGTTTTGGAAATAATCATTTCAAGGAAGCTGCAACCATCTGAACTTGTATGAAGTAAAACAAGTAAGTAATTGGAGAAAGTTAATTGCAGACACATTAAAATCTACAAGTCCAATATATATTTGTGTGTAATAGAACAGAATTTGGCAAGTAGAGAAGGAAACGGGGTTTTACCTGTCATCGAAGGTGCAGTCAACTGTCAGACAAGGCTGGTGATTATTTGACATCATGCGAGCATTTCTCAGTACATTCGGAGCATATGTATACATGCTATTAGTAATGAACATACTAGCTGCATAACCCAAAACAGCAAAGACCAAACAGCGGCTGAAAGAAGAGAAATGATATGGATTACAATAAGGGACATTACTTGACTTGATTTCATGCATCACTGATACTCGACTAATACCTCCAAAATTTTAATTGACCCCATTTCTATCGAGTAAGGCGTAAATTATGATCGCTACGAAGCTCATATTTTGACTTTTTCTGCATGTTTTTAAAAGCACCCTAATACTGGAAATCGTATAAGTGGTATTTTTCTGTCCATTCCATTCATTTAATTTGAAATAAGATCATTCATATACATGAGCTCAAGCAAAAACTATAATAATTGAAACAGGAATCTCTCACATCTAAAGGGAGAATCTGTTGAGAATAATATGAGGTACTGCCATTCTGGGGGGTGTTACTAACACTTTAATTTACTCAGTGTTATAACTGTGTTCATACACGGGCTTAGCTAATATATGCCTGTCTAACAGATGCCAGACCAAACATAAAAGATAAAGAGATACTCACTTTAAAATCAGATCAAAAATATCAGAGTAAACTTTAGTTCTCTTCTGATATATTTCAGCCTTCAACATAAAACCACCTCGACCTGGCTTTCTCATCACTGCTGCTAGAAGCACAAGAGCCACCACATCAAGTACAGGTGCAATCTGTTTCCAAATAAAAATAAATATCAGTTATGTGACCCAGCATATGAGAATAGAGAATATATTTCTCAAAATGTGAAATAAAGCCCCCAGCAGATTAACAGAGTGAAATGTTGCCACTGTCTCTTCATTCCTGTGCATTTTTAAGCATATTTATTATAGGGTGTAAGTGAGAGTTTACTCACTTTACCTCAAAAAATCTCTTACAAGTAAATACCGAGAATGGAATCGTCTCCAGGACCTGTGGCGAGTTCTATATCAAAGTTTGAGAAGTATGCCCCTTCATGTTTGCAAGGTAATGATATGATTTTATACTGGTATATATATAATAGCACCCCAGCCTTTAATACCTCCATATATATTTCTCTTACCCGCAGTGCCATACGCCAGTCGGTTCCTATTACGCTGGCTACATACGTTCCAATAAAGGTCCCCGCAAAACTGTAAAAACAAAAAAAAGGACAGGGTTAAAGTAAAGTAAGTGGCAGTAAGTGGAATTATTTTCTATCAGCTTAGACTCTCATTATTATATAAACTCACAGGAAGATATAGGAAGAAGAGCATTTAGGGGCTTACAGTTGCCATGCTAGAATGCAGATTGTACAGAAAAAAAGTCCTAACAATCTTAGATACAAAAATGGGTACTTACGTTCCAATAGTGTTGAGAATGTAAAGTAAGGTCAGCATTTTACGTCGTTGGTCAGTATCAAAAAGTTCTGCTACCAGCATTGGAGCAGCAGCTAAATAATGGCTTTTTACGGATTCCATGAGACTTCGAAGTAACACAAACGTCCAGAATGACTAAAGAATCAGAAAGATACAAATTAAAAACTCATGCATTGATAGGATACAGAGTGAACAAAATGAATTGCTGTGTAGGTACTGTCTTTATATGTGTAGTGAATTGAAATGCCATTGGCTGTCATAAACAGATTATTACCTTCTCTGAAACTAAAGTACTGCCAATGCCGAACATGACCATTACGGCGACAATTCCTGATATTACTCTTAGTCCGGTGAAGGTACTCCAGAAATAAAATAATATCGGGGCCATGGTTGCACAGCTGCCAACAAACACTATATAGAGGGGAGAAAAGAAGACTGTGAGATGCCAATTGCAAATAACAAGATATACATGAAACTATAGATTCATTAGGTAGCAGTTTATAGTAATAAGTATAATGACAGATAGGATGATATGATAGTATCTTAAACAACAGATATGAGAAATTAAAGCATTAGAGATAATGGCAAACAAAGAATTTTAGAAGAATGATGCAAATAAACCATATATTACTTAGAGTTATAACTGACGAATAAAAGTCCGTTATTTCGAATTCCTCTTCTATGTAGGGACGGACAGCTAAAAAACAAATTGGAGAAAGAAGAGAAAGAAATTAGGATTTTGGTTGGTTCAAATGCAGACATTATACTCTGATATATCAGACGTCTTGGATTCTAAAGTAAATAAGTCCAAACTTACATTTATAAATGATGTTGTCCGTATTACTCACTGCCATAAGGAAAGCAAGTGCAATAATAAGAAGTATTGAGCAACATTTGCCGAGTTTAGGGAAATCCGGTTCATCAAGCTTTTCATCCTGTTTTTCAATATCCGCTTTTTCAAAAAAGTACTGATCTGTTTCATGTTGGATGCGCTTTGAACTGATAAAATAAGCGAATCTAAAGATTTTGTCATATATGTAGTTGTAAATTGTTTGAATTATTTGCCAAATGATTCTGAAATGACAAGAGAAAAGATATCAGTGGTTATGAAATAAAAAAACCCATAAAAGGCAATATTCACATTTCCATTGTATAATATCTGCTGTACTGTATATTAGCTACCTGTAATGTGATCTAAACATCTGTATTGTCAATAACAGGCTCACATTGACTCTATTTTCCAACGTATTCCAACTTAAGCTATCAGTTAATACATACAGGTACTTTCTGTTCCACTAACCATAAAAATAAATCATTAAGATTTGTGTACAGTAGAAGTGAAAATTTGTTTGTAGCAACAACAAAAAAAGGTGTAGAGTCCTGAATCGTTCTTCGGCTAAAAGAACCATATTCACTAATAATTTATCTTCTGCCTTGTTTAGGCCAAGTTTGAAGTAATAGTTATTTCTTTTTTCCCAGCCAAGGGTTTGTACCATTACAGACAACAAAATACAGTTCTAACCCAGCTTCTATTTGGCTGCCAGACAATGTGGATAAACTAGTAGATATTACATTGCCAATATTAAAAAGCCACACAGACTATATACTATATATATACATATACTGTACAAATATGTGTGTAAAAATGAATACAAGAATGATCACTATTTAGTATTTTTGCCGCTTTAATTGAAAAGATCAGCTAAACCTATAACCAACCTCTCACTGGTAAGAAACCCAGAGGGTGGTATATTGTAAACCATATGAACAGCATAGAAATCCCCCCAAAAATAAAATCTTCAAATTTTTATTGACAGTACAATACACTGAAGCTAAAACACCTTTTAAAATAAATAGAGTTCCCCAAATCAAATTTTCGGATCACTTTGTACCCATGATGACATTATAATGCTGTCCCAATTCCAAGATATAATTAATCCTTATTGGAAGCAAAACCAGCCTATTGGGTTTATTTAATGTTTAAATGAATTTCTAGTAGACTTAAGGCATGAAGACCCAAATTACGGAAAGATCCGTTATCTGGAAAAACCCAGGTCCTGAGCATTCTGGATAACAGGTCCGATACCTGTATGCTTAAATCCATTTCATACATGCCAACAGGCTAAAGCCTATATGTACTATATCCTAAACATCTCTATACTATAGCTAAACCCTGGTTTTATTTTCTACTTATAAAATATACTTATAAAATATATATAAACGTATACATGTCTATAAAATTGGTTATTTGATGCTAAGAATTTCATTATTATGATAAAAAGAGCAGTTACTTACAGAATAAACATGTTGTTATGTGTTCTTGTTGAGATTTAAATAACAATGATCTCTCATCAACAGGCTAAGAGCAAAGCCTTCGTAGTTTGTGATGATGTCACAATGGCCTGCTGTTTATTGTGATGATGTCACACAGAGATTGTGATGATGTCATAATGGATTGCTATTTGTTGTGATGATGTCACTCTTGGTTGCTATAGAAACCCATAGCCTGCTTAATCAGGGTTACTACAGGTCAATGAACTGTAGTAGAACTGTAGTAGAAATAGAAAAGCCAACTATAACAGGGTCTGCTTCAACACTGGATTAAAACAAACATGGATTCAGGAATGTAAAATAAAAATGTCTCATCAGCAGGCAAAGAAATGTATCATTTACAGCCCAGCGGCAACATTTCAACTGTATTTCCTCTGACACTGACCCCACATTTCAGAGAAAAGTGTCTTTTACTAAGCAATACTTCAAATATGGGTTTAGTTCTTGAATTGGATCTTGAAAGATTTTTCTACAAAGCCAACAGCGTGATCTGTTAACATCATTTTGACAGTTTGGAAATCCCAACTGGCCATGGTGGCTGTGTAATACAATGTGGGCACTGGATTGTAAACTGCACTGGGGCAGTGACCGATGTGAATGATGTATAATAAGTGGAAGGTGCTGCACAATATACCAGCACCATATGAATAAAAATGAATAATGACAATATACTTGCTATGACAGACTGGGCCTTTTATCACTGTTCTGAAGAATTACCCAGGGGAAAAACCTTACATAAGGCAATAACAATGGAAGTGAAAAGGGAGGTGTTTTCCTGGTGCTTTTTCATTCGTTCTTTAGGCCGTTGCACATTGAAACACGCAAGCAGCTAGCAGTTTGCTTATGCTTATGACGAAGTGGTTTGGTCCACGAAACGTGTGAAGCGTGTTAAGTTTGTGCGCTCTATGATTTTAAAAATGTTTGAACAATAAACGAGTGTTTTTAGCCCGGTAAGTGCTCCGTGTCTTGGAGATTTTCATTCAGCTAGCAGTTTGGGAAAGGACAATTTGAGTTCACAATGAAAGATATGGGTTCCATATTGAAAAGGCACAGTATGTGAGCAGCAAGGATAGGGGCAGGCAAACATAGAAGCTATAAAACTGGGTATAAACTGTGGTTATGTCCGAAAATGAGCAGATCCTTTTCCTATACACATCAGGATAGAATATTGCACTCATCAGGAATATGGGCAAACAAATTTGAGTGCTCCCATGTTGATATTCTGTCTGTTGAACTAAGGTTGTTATTTTTTTTTTCGTGTGCAACAAATGGTTCGGGATTCAGCCTTTTCCAGCAAGATTCAGCCGAATCCAAGTGCCTGGCGGAACTGAATCTGAAAAATCACGTGACTTTTCGTCAAAATTTTTTAACCACATTCGCAGCATGTGGTTCTCTTTCCCTCTTTTACCCCTAATTTACATATTCATTTACGGTTCAGATTTGGTTTGGTATTTGGTCAAATCTTTCACAAAGTATTCAGGATTGGGCCAAATCATAAAATAGTGGATTTGTTGTGTCCCTATTTATATCAAACACTGCAGAACTACCATTTGCCCCTTGCCTACCCTTTCAGTAACTAAAGCAAGCTAGGGAATGTCATCCTAAAGGATAATAGTAAAGTGAATTATACTTTAAAGTGGTGTAACACTGTTAGGGGCCCACCGATTTAGGGGCCACCGATTTAGGGGCCCTAGTAAGTAGTATATATATATATCATTTTAATACACTGGAATTAAGATTTATTTAGGGGCAGATTTACTTAGGGTCGAATATCGAGGGTTAATTAACCCTCGATATTCGACTGCCGAATGTAAATCCTTCAACTTCAAATATCGAAGTCGAAGGATTTACCGCAATTCGAACGATTGAACGAAAGATTTTAATCCATCAATCGAACGATTTTTCTTCGATCAAAAAACATAAGAAAGCCTATGGGGACCTTCCCCATAGGCTAACATGGCACCTCGGTAGGTTTTAGGTGGCGAACTAGGGGGTCGAGACAGTACTTCGACTATCGAATGGTCGAACGATTTTTAGTTCAAATCGTTCGAGTCGAAGGTCGAAGTAGCCCATTCGATGGTCGAAGTAGCCAAAAAAAAAACATTCGAAATTCGAACTATTTTTCCTTCTATTCCTTCACCGAGCTAAGTTAATGGGTCCCTATATGTAGATTGTCATAATTTGGTTTACTCAACATATTGTTGAAGGTAAAAAAATTTTTTTTAGTGAGACAAAAATGAATACCCTCCAGACATTTATTGGTTGCATAAGGATTCAGTCAATACCTGCTGAACCCACTTTTAGCGCAGAGCTGTATTGGTATCTTGGTGGATGTTGAACTTTCCGCAGCCTAAAATACATTTTTCTCTAAAATCGCCTCATGTTCAACTCCATGTGTCATGCTTTCCATCCTGACCATTTTTTGAGTGCCTGCCAAAGAACAGCATTCCTGCAACAAGAAGCAACTAACAGCACTCTTCCCCAGCAGACACAAAAACAATGTCAATATTTTAAAATACATTAAACAAGTTTCGACTACAATGAACTTGAAACCCCTTCCTAGGCTCACAAGGCAGAACCTCAGAACGACACTTATCCAATGTTACTGATACTTTGTGTGCATCGTGAGTGGCACACATGCTAACAATTAGCAGACAGTGTGCCCTTTAGTAGGCATCTCTGCACTGATCTGGCCCACTAGAAGCCTGTGTTTGTAATGCCAGATGCAATGCTTGTGGCAGGCTCTACTAGCACAGTGGCAGTTGTGGGGAACTCTGGGGGATTTACTGGGAGATTTATTCTGTAGAAGACAGTACAATTCTAAATGTTTTAATTGTATTTGTCTCTTGTTTTATGGATTTTGTTTGTCTTTGGTGGAATACGGTTGTAGTAGAAAAGGTGCGTGTGCAGGGAGCTTGTCTCTAAATACTGTATTTGTTTTTTCCATTTGATTGCAGGTTTGATAGGTCCACCGGGCCAAAGGAAGGGAAACAGAAAGGGGCAATTCACCATTAAATGAACTTGAGGGGGCGGGTTATTTATCAAAGTCTGAATTTATCTCAATATTTTCTGCTACAAACTCCGATCAAATCTGCTCTGGTTTTTCTACGTTTTTTTATTATTACATTTTCCTGAAAATTTGCCCTGTGGGAAAAAAAATAATCAGATTTTCACAATTTTTTCATCTGATTTTCACGATTTTTTTCCGAATTTCACCTGAAAACTCCGAAAACTTCGGGGTATTGCACAAAAGCCCAGCGGCACATCAAAAAATCATTGACTTATATGCACCTCGACAGGTATGAGATGCCGGATTTTCAGATTCAGACTTTTCCATCCTCAGGGGTTTAATAATTCCAAAAAATCGTGATTTTTAAAAGTCATATTTTATAAAAAAGAAATCACAAATTTTTCATGATTTTTGGCTTTCGGAGTTTAGTAAATAACCCCTCAGATATTCTGAGACAATTTGCAACATGTTTTTGTTTTTTTATGGTTTTTAAATTTTGGCAGCTAACTGGTTGTAAGGGATCAATTCAACCTAGCAACCAAGCACTGGACTAAATAAAAGACTGGGAAATGAGGGCCTGAATATAGAGATAAGTAATTAAAAGTTTCAATAACAATAAAGTTGTAGCCTCAGGGTTTTCAGCTGAAGGGGTCAGTGACTCCATCTGAAAGTTGGAAGGAGCTGGGCAAATAATTCAACTATAAAATAAATAAAATGGGACATTCTATCTAGAACATACTACAAGTTAAGGTAAAGGTGAAATACCCATTTAAGTACATAGGAGAGTGAAGATAAATCCAAACAAAGTGTACAGAATGGGAAATAAAATGTGTTTGCTATATATATAAAAGCACGTGTGGTCTCCTAGATGTTTGGGTGCACTGCCATTTTTCTTTTTTGTGTCTGTGCACAATGGGGTGCAGAAACTACTTGATCCACTACTGCTTACTGGTACTTATTAGCCAGGCACAATCATCTGGCAACTATAAGCCCAAATCCTAGAATCCACCCATGCTAGCAAAACAGAAAGTCACATTCAAACAAGGATTGAAAATAAGCTTTTATTACCAAAATTGCATTTGACCGTAACTATGCACCACTAAAATGTTCATCACATAATATTTTAGACCAATTTAAGGAACCGGTAACTGATTTTTTTTTCTTCATTTGTCTTTCCATGGGGGCCACAATGTGGTAAGTGCATTTCAAAATATATTCCAAACTGTATTATATCATAAAATTGTCTATTTAGCATTATGATATAGCACGAATTTGCTAAAACATCCGATACAAAATAGTTAATGTCCAAAAAGTTGCGTGAATCTGTAAGTATTCCTTTTTCTAGTAGCCCATTTTAATAGAATTTATTGCATTACAAATCTCTGAAGCGGACTGTACAAAAGTTATACATTGCACACACACAACATCTGAAACGGTTCATCTGAAAATACAGCTCTAAATATACAAGCTATACAGACGTGGAAAAGGAATGCTGGTTTTGTAATCACGACGATAAAAATAAAAATGTCCACTTGTGTTGTCGTACCTCAAGCCAGTGTTACTCTGCTGGTTATTGCAATGCAAAATAATAAGTGACATGAAACTCTGTAACTTCATTACACCACACAATTACATTTTCAGCTTCACCAGGCTGCATTTCCTTTGCCATGGTGCTCAGAACCGAAAAAAATATAGAACATAAAATACTTTATGATGATTATAAACATCATCTGCTGTGAGTGTAGGTAGGTTCGTTCTTGGGCCGAGTGAAAAATGCCATCTTCTCTCTGAAACACAAAACAAATGCATGATTTGGAGCGGCACATATAACAGATTTTGCCATTGCAATTTCTCTGATTGGGAAAAAGTGAAAACCTTGCCTCAGAGAGCACTTTGTTAGGGGCTGAAGAGAGCTGCCCCTGGAACTTGCTCTACCAGTCCAGATGTAAGAAGGTGTAATATAGACTTAATTCATGTAAATAGTTAAAGAAGAAGGAAAGCTACTGAGGCAGATTATTGGCAATATATTAGCCACAATAGTGCAAGCTATACCACTATATTGTTTCTGTAGAATGCTTATCTTTTATAAGTAAACAGTTCTAGAAGCTCTCTTTTTGCTTGTTTAAGATAGCAGCTGCCATATTAGCTTGGTGTAAAATAACTTCCTGCTTGAGTCTCCTCCTGCCCACTCATTGCTCTGGGCTCAGATTACAGCAGGGATGGAGGGGGAGAGGAGAAAACTGAGCATGCTCAAGTCCAAGTCCTAGAGGTTTAAGATGAAAGAAGGAAGTCTGATACAGAAGTCCATGTATACACAATAGAAGGAAATAAATCCTATTTTACTTTTGACAGAGGACTAAGAGCAGCAGGGTTTACTGGTGTATTTATATAGACCTTTCTAAAAAGCTTGCTTAGTTTTAACCTTTCCTTCGTCTTAAGGTAATATTTTAGTTCAGTCAGCAGGTGGCACCAACCCTTAAGGTTGTAAGGCAGTGAGGAGCAACAGACTCCCTCTTTAGCCTATGAAGGTCAACAGGCAGGACGACTTCAGAGCCAGACCAGGTAGGAGGATGTCGAAATTAGGAAAATTGGTGAGAGTCAATCAGGAAAGCCAGTTAAGGGCAAGCTGTGGCACTGACAAGTAGATCGTTTTTGGGTAGGACCCTGGTTAACTGTGCCCAGGCCCGGACTGACCATGTGCCTGTTCGGGCAAATGCCCGAAGGGCCGCTGCATTTACTGCTGAAATGGGCCGCTTTGTGGAGTCAGTCGCATGCCTCTCACTATTGTTCCCTCTGCGTGCAGTAACAGTTATCCGACGAAGTTACTGATCTGAAGCCCTCCCCAGGGCGGTATCTGTTTTCTTTTTTTTTTCCTGTGCGGGGAAGAGGGACTGGGAGAAGGAGCGCTCATTACAGTGCTGTAACTAAGGCTGGGAGGGGGGAGGTTCCTGAAGAGTCCCAGGCATTGCATGGTGACGGCTGCTTTATTTACGCCACTGCTCTCTGAGCTTCACAGATCCGAGCTGGGCTGTAGTCACAGATGCTGTGAGAGAAGCCTAGGTTAGTTTGTTTAGGAATGATGTAGAGCCTGTCAGATTGAATTTACAGCAGGGTTTAAACACGTGTGCTGGCCAGGTCTGCCCTGCCAGTGAATTTAGAGAGGCAGCACTCAGAGATAGGATGTTGTTAGAGCTGGACTGGAAGTTGATGCATTGCTGGGGAAACTTTAAGGGCTGGTTACCACTGCTGGCAAAGTGATTTTGAAATCCCCTGCATAATAGTGGGTTAATGAGAGGCAAAGAGAAAGGGTAATTACACAATAGAGGAATGAGGGCGGTCTAATGGGGTATCATGGGTGCTGCAGATTCATCCTCTCCCCCCCCCCCAGACTAGTGCAGAAAGAATTGCTGGCCCAGTAAGGCTACAAATCATATTTATTACACTGCCTTGTGAATTTTTAACTATTTCCTTGCTAGCAAAAATTCCAGTTTGTGCCATTCTTCTGCTATGCATTTTTGGGTATTTATGCATGGAATTGCCACTCTGCAATCCTGATGTGATTTATGGGGGGTATTTATTAATGGAAATGCCACAATGATTTCTGAGGGTATTTATACATAAATGTACATTTATATACAAACTATGGCAGCATAGCCATGCCCCTGTACTAAGCACAATTCAGCAGGAACAGCCCCCTAAGATTGCTCATAGTCTGTACAGAGATATACCAGAAAACCAGGTCAGCATAAGTATTCCCCTGTACTATTTACCATATAACAGGAAGGTTTGAGGGTAGTTGTTTAAAAATGCTCTTTAAATACACTGGGACTGATTTACTAACAGATGCTAAATTGCATCAGAGTGGTTCCCCATAAAAGCAATTTGGACCTTTACTTTAATTTTCAAGCCGTTGATTGATTTATATAGGCAACTGCATTGATGAATTATAGCATTTATGCCAGTATATCACAATTATTTTGAGGATCATTTATTTGCATACATCGAAGGTGAACAGACCCACAAAGTGGGACACCATATATACACTTTAACCAAATTTACAAGTGTGTCTTGTAAAGAGTACAAGAGCATTGTGTGTTTACACATGGGCTGCTTTGATTTTTTTTGCCCGGGCTGCTTTTTACTCCCAGTCCGGCTCTGACTGTGCCAGTTAGGGACTGGAGCATTGAGGTTAGGTTTGTGCCTTCCAGCTTTCTACTATGACATTCTTGTGAAAGCTGCTTACTAAAGTCTGGTTAAACGCATCACTTTGTAAGATGGCTATTTTCACAGGAAAAGCCTGTTAGCCACCTTTTTAGTCATGGGAGCCCATCAACCATGGATGTCCCCGTTAAACACAAGTTAATTAGTCCCACAACTGTTATGATCCAGGCTTTCAAAGTTGTCAACACGGGCTGAACATTTTGTGAGTGTCAGTGGCACTGCATGTGCTCAGCGTGAGACGCCAAGCCTTAGGGGTCCCAAAAATCATTCAAGCAGAAAATAAGGTTTGTCTGTCCAAAGAAGTTGGTGCTCAGAGCTGATTAATGATTCTACTGCAAAGCACAACTGGTTTCTGAGCTGCCAGTAATGCAAATCTGAATAAATGACTAATCATCCTAGTATTGCGACTTCTATAGTCTGTATATAGAGTATCTTGTAGACGGTCCCTGAACTCAGCCTAAAGAAATATGAGGACCTACTGGCCAGTGTCTCAGCAGACCCCTGGATTTTGCACTGTAGAGTAGGATTATACCACAGACTTTTCAAACAATAAAAACAAGTGTTGATATATATATATATATATATATATATATATATATATATATATAGATATATATTATATCTATATATATATAAATATATATATGGAGAGAGGGTTTATTTGGAAGAAGTTAAAAGGGGAATTTCACCTTTAAATCATTTCTTTAATACAGGTATGGGATCTGTTATCCGGAAACCCATTATCCAGAAAGTTTCGAATAACGGAATCACCATTTCCCATAGACTGCATTTTTATCTAAATTTTAAACATGATTTAATTTTCTCTTAATAATCTAGTGTACTTGATCCAGACTAACATATAATGAATCCTTATTGGAAGCAAAACCAGCCTATTTGGATTTATTTTAATGTTTACATAATTTCTAGTAGACTTAAGGTATGAGATTCCCAAATAACAGAAAGATCCATTCTCTGGAAAACCCCAGGTCCGAGCATTCTGAATAACAGTCCTATACCTGTATGTTAAATATTGGCCTAATCTTTTGATTTATCTTTATTTTTTAAAATGTATTTTTATAGTCGCACATGGCATAGAGGTGTAAAGAAACTATACAATAAGCAGGGCCAAACTTCAGTGAAAGCCTATTTTAATTCCTCTTATATCCCTTGTGTACATTCTGGTTCTCCTGGCATAACACCCTGAGGCATTATAGTAATACAGCACTTTACATAATACAAATCCCATAGGTGTATTTCATTAGACTCACCTGAATGACTGCACCTCCAAAGGCTCCTTGCTGCTCTGCCCTCGTAACCTGTGCACATCCTTTGCTGCTGCTCTCATCATCTTATCTGCTTGCATCTCGTATTTCTGCTCGATCTTCTGTACCTGGGTGGTTTTAGTGGTTAAATAACCATTAGTGCAACGAGAAAACAGAATGTGCCAATTCAAGCCTTTGTAGATGAATTTCACTAAGATGAACCCATGTATGAGTTGAATGAATATTCATAGTCCCTTGTTATTTTACTTTCCTTTATCAAGCACAGAGCTCTGTGTGCTAAAACTACAATCAGTTTATATTACAATAGCTCTATCTACTGATGAAACATATTCACTACACCAGTTGAAGTCTCAATCCTAAAAATGTTGTATTATTTTATGTTGTTCACCTTTGAATTAACTTTCCATATGATGTAGAGAGTTATATTCTGAGACAATAGCAGGTGGGGTTAATTATTTATTCTTTTAGGTTTTTGGGTTATTAGCTTCTTATTTAGCAGCTCTTCAGTTTGCAATTTCATCAGTCTGGCCCAGATAAATTTGCATTACAATGACAGTTTAATTAAAGGGGTTGTTCACCTTCAAATTAACTTTTTGCATGAGAGTGATATTCTGAGACAAAAACAGTAGCAGTTGGATTTCAATTTTTTAGTATTTGTGGTTTGGGTTATTTAGCTTCTAAAAAAGCAGCTCTACACTTGGCAATTTCATAAATCTGGTTTGCTAGGGTCCACGTTACCATATCTATGATGTAGAGAGTGATATTCTGAGACAATTTGCAGTTGGATTTCAGTTATTTATTATTTGTGGTTATTTAGAATCTATCAGCAGCTCTACGCTTGGCAATTTCATCAATCCGGTTGCTAGGGGTCCAAATTCAAATTCTGCAATATAACGAGAGTTTCAATTAAAGGGGTTGTTTGCCTTTGGAGTTAACGTTTAGTAGGATTGTAGAGGGTGATATTCTGAGACAATTGGCTATTGTTTCATTTTTTATTATTTGTGTCTTTTGAGTATTTTCGCTTTTTTATTCAGCACCTCTCCAGTTGGCAGTTTCATCAATCTGGTTGCTAGGGCCCGAGTTATCCTAGCAACCACACACCGATTTGATTAAGAGACTGGAACATGCAAAGGAGAGGGTCTGCATATTAAGATGTTTTATATAAAATGGCAATAGCCATACAGTTGTGGCCTTGCAGAGCATGTGTTTTAGATGCCAGTCAACTTAAAAAATAATGAAGGTGAATGAAAAGTTGCTTAGAATTAGCCATTCTATAACATACTAGTCGTAGATAACTAGTACATAGTTCACTTTAAACCAGTGTTGTTTTTCATTCTCCAGACAGACCACATGTATTTAATATATACGCCGGTATGGGACAATATATTTAGAACAGCAGAGGTCAATGAGTATGCCGGCAAATCTGAATCTTTATCAACAGCATAGTTTTTGCAGAGCATAAGTAACCGTATAGGTGTAAAAGAAATGACCACTTTGTCAAAGATACAGTAGGTTTAGTCCTCAAGCTTCCCAAAGCAAATTAGCCGCAGGAGTAATCCTTCACAGCAGTCTTCTCACAACACCCCACTCCTGCTTGTGAACCCCGTGAGCACAGAAGCCCCCTCCCCCTACGTAAGTGTACATCACTTCCCCGAGTATACTCCGACCACGCCGTCTGTATTGCTGCTCATAGCTGGTCCTCTGAGATAAATTACCGGCTCTAGTGTTTTCCCCAGCCACAACAAACCACTACTACTGTAAATGTTTATCAAAAACAGCGGACAGGTATCTTGAGGCATCAGCAGCCACAAGATCCACAGACCTCTTTTGTATAAAGCAAAGCATCAATATTGCTCCGCATTGCATTCCCTGTCATATAGCCTAATAGTGAGTTAGACAGGTGTCACTTAATAGGAGCTAGCAGATACCAAAATAAAAATCCCTCCCTCCTCTACCTCGACATAGACCCCCTCCCCAGCCTAAGTGTTACAGCGGGCAAGATGTCCCGTTGTACTTGAGCTGTTACCTCCTTGGGTGGAGAGTGTGCGAGGCATCGGGATGTTGCGAGCGGGAGCGGCGCATGCTTGTGATGACGCGGAATTCGAGGTGGAAGTGCTTGGTGGAATGAGACGTGCGCTTCAGCAATGTTTTCATGCGTGTGTGCGGCGTCTATTGTC